>NW_022885210.1:0-21500 GCF_011952205.1 Bombus bifarius
TATATTATTTTTACAAGATTTATGTTCCATATACATATACATTTATTTAGTTACTATTCTCTGCTTATTTCATACGAATTTCATAGTCTACAGCCTACTTTATCTATTATGTGTGTAACTTAAAATCATTGGAACAATTATTTTTGCATCAACATTAATGTACGTGCCAAATAATACGTGCAGTACACCTTCATACGCTATTGATTATTACCTGTAAATGAAGAATTTTAATATAATGTACAAAATATATAAAATTTAGCATTAAAATTGTCGCACATATATTTAAAAATTAATTGGATTGAAGTATTTTTCAAAAATTCTTAGAATGTAAGGCCAACGTAAGATTTTACACGGAACTAGTTTCCATTTTCGCGCGTAAGACTACGTCATAAAGACAGGGGAGAGGGTATAGAAAGCGGACTTCAGACGCGCAGCGTAGACTTCCCTTAGTCATCTTACGACTGTGCTGTGAGGAGGGTGTTTTGCTCGGTGGTTTCAAATCCTTTGTATGCAGTTGTGTGAATCTCTTCTGTTTTGTTCTACAACAAACACGAGCCGGATACAGGTTGGTATACTTTTTACTTACTCAATTATTAGGTGAAATAGTTGAGAAAGCATGGCGAGGACAAAGAAGGGACTTTCAAAAACTAACGCCAACAAGCCAGAAACAGAACGGTTACTAACTTGGATTGACGAAGTTCGCCGCAAAAGGTCAAAGTGTCGCCGAAAGCGCAGACGCGATTTACGGATGGAAGCAGTGCTGACGTGCGCTCTTTCCAAAGCTAAAAATGATTTACGCATCCGGCGACTATCAGCACCTTCAAAATGGCAGAAATTTAAAAAACAATGCTTGAAGAAGAAGGTAAATTATACAAATTATGAACTCTACAATGGTGAGGACACGGAAAATCCGGGAACGTATCAACAGAATCCCCGGGAGGAGCCATGGTGTCCTGAAGTGGGCAGTTTAGACGATGTCGTGTCTAAGTTGGCAGAAATAAAAGTAACGTTACAACGCTGAAGTAGCGGGAAAAATGCAAGCGATCAGGTTTGAAAGACCTAACTGTGACAAGAGGATTTCTCGCAACGTTTTATCTACCAAATGCGTAGAGATTTCAACAACTATATGGAATCTCGAGCGATTACGGAGCACCGTGTATTACGTCGGTGCTGCAAGAATAGAAATCGCATTACTATCTTGATGTATATATGGATATTTTTTGTTTGCAGTCTCACCGTACGAGATGGCATTGGGACAAGCGGAGGGAGTTGGTGTTTGCAGCGATGCTGAAGCGTACTGCACGCTCGAGGACCCCATGTTCTCCAGTCTCTGCGCCTTTCATTGGTTTGGTTTATATATTATATTGTATGTATTAATTTGATAATATACGTAATAATGAGCGTTCGAAGTATGTTCGAAGAGTGTTTGATCCGATATTTCTCATTTTCAGAAATATATACTTTGTATGTCTTATGGCTTGAAGAAAATTTGTATAGTACATTTTAGCTTGTAGATTTAGTAGTATCGTTTCTAATATTCGCTCCATTATTCTGTACGTCAAGATTTTGTATATTTGCTTAATGTTGATTAACAGTTTTGTAGACTTTAAGAAATGAAATGAAATTAATAAAATTTGGAAAATGTTTACAGTTTTTCTGCAATCTTCTAGTTCATATTAATGGCAAAAATGCTTTTCTGCCCCGCATACTACACATAACGAAATTCTGTCGCAGGCAAGAGACCCGTACATGTACCCAGGCTGTTGGCCGTCATCGGCAACATTATTTGGCCTGTCTCTGTATGAGATAAGGACGACGAGAGAGGATTGGTACGGCATAAAGAAGGGGGGAAATGTCTTTCTTTTTAGAAAATCGTGCATGAAGTTTTCTGGCTGATGAATGGGTTGCACCATGATCAAGTTGTACATAAACGTCTCATCACTCCGCGCTTCCGTATCTTGAACATCCAAGCATCAACTAATTCGAAAATCGTTTGACACGCGATACTCATAGGCTTATTGTGACGAACTACAGCAAATTGTAGCAAATCTTATTTGGTGGGCTCTAATACCTTTTGTACGTTATCTGTGCTAATGTGTCTTCTCATGTCCCGAAAAGTGTTTTCATAGCTTGTACCACCAGGTTGTATGCGAGTTGTCGAAGCACACAAGACAAGCCTCCACTGAATATCAATAAGGAGAGACTTCGCTAGGGGTAATGGCCCCCCTAACGCCAATTCAATATTCAGGAAATATTAGGACTGGCTAGAACTAGAGAACGCGTGAAGGGGGTGCAACTGAAGTTAATTCATAAGAGAATCCTGGAGCATCCCTGTCATACGCGTCGGGTGGTCATCGTGGAGTTTTAGTCGGTAAGAGTCCGACACTACTCTGCTGTTACGCAATTACTGCAACAGCGGAGTGTCCATGACGATTTCTCCACGTAAAAAAAAAAAAAAAATTTGTATGTGAGTTACTCTGGCTTATCAATATGCCCTGTTCAAAGTTGGCCATGCTGAATACTGTCACAGGCGTCTATCTTCCTTAATAAGAGCTGTACGGGATCGAATAATGAGACTACCAATATGTGTACTCGTTAGTGTATTTAAAACAGATCTTGTCGCAAAACGATATCTATACAGACGTTTAGTCACAGTTTATACTGAATCGTTTGCGATCACGTTCGTTTAGTCATAATCGTCAGAAGGAGGTCAAAAGATACAAATTCGTCTTGTCTTACGGATACATGTAGCGGCGCCATTGTTTTGCTTATAATTCCTTACAATACCTCTTGATATTCCGAAGCAAAACAACAACATGGTTTGAAGCAAATTCGAACTCTTTTGACGCTACAGAGCTTTTTAAGGCATGGATAAATTGAATGCATCTTTGTTGAGTCTAGATGATCCAGAATGGCGAACTACCGCAAGTAGAGCAACTAATCGAAATACTAGACATGCACATATACGTAATATGTTTAACATGGATAGGAAATTGTTTTGAAATTTAACAATCATTGCAATAATTACATCGGTTCGGAAGTCGTGTTACTAGATACTTATTGTAATATCGTAAAGTAATTCGAATTAGAAATCAGTTGAAAATAGAAAAACCGTGTACGTCGTGTTTCTGTGGTTCGTTTACATTTAAGAGTGCCTACGTGACTAAAGGCACGTAGTTGGTAGTTCTTACATAGGAATGAGGGAAACAATAGACAACGTTAGAAGAAGGACGGTTTCGCTACGCAAGGCGAGTCGAAAAGTGTGCGTGTTGCGAGAATCAGAGCTAATTGAGTCGTCGAAGAGTAGAGTAGTTAGAGGTATCGAATCGTCGAAGAGTAGAGTTGTGAGAATTGATAGAGTTGTTAGAGAGAGAGAGTGTCTGTGTGTTAGATTCGTTGTGACGAGAGTGGTCAAATAACTGTAAAGTTATTTGATATAGATACGAGTATTGCATTTAGTTTCCGTTAAATAAATATCGTTTCCTGTCCAATTTATATATGTATATTCAATTTAATATTAATAAGATGCAAGTAATCGGGAAAAAATTTCTATCCTTATTTTCCGATATTACATTATTTTCACAGATTTCAATTCATTTATCCATTGATTGATATTAGGACAAATGAGGAACTTCGCATCTTATTACATTAACAAATAAAATGTACTGTTCTTGATAAATGGTATGCAGAATAGTATTGGAAATAAAAGACTGGTTTATATTACAGTTCAAGTGACTGATAGTAGGAAAGCAGTGATGGAAAGTGAGGCAACGTATTATAAAATTGAATCCCCAATTATAGCATGTAGATAGTATTTTGAGTGTGGACGGAGGACAAAATTATGCACATTCCTTTTTCAATTCCAAGGAAAAACATCATCGATGAGTCAGTTGTCAAAACACGATGGAAATTGCTCGTTGTTAATTGAGCAAGTTTGATATAATTACACAAGCTAAAGATTTAACTTGAAATTAGTTTGAAGAAATTTATTTTTGCTTATACCTGATGTCAAGCGCGGTGTTAAGTATCATGCTTTTATAACTATTGTTTTAAATATTTTTGTGTTGAAATATTGTCGTTTGGGTGTCTGTTTTGTACTGGAGGAGTACCCGAAATAATTATACTCGTCGTGTACAGCTAAACAGCTACAGGCAGTTGTTTGTATTCATGGAACGCGTTGGATTCATGTTTGCATGGTACGTTGATTGGAATGACTTAGAGGTGGGTTACTGTGGGTGCGAGTAATTATGTTTCAGCCAGGATTGGATAGAGAACGCGTTTAATCGACGTTTAAAAATCCGCTTAAAATACACATGCTCCGGTAGTTTCTAATTGGATCGTAATAGATATCGTATACTTTCTGCTAAATACGTTTTTGGGAGACAATAAGTTTAAAAAGGTCATATTTTTAAAGAGGGGGAGAGAGGTGGTATGCGTTGGATAAAGGTAACAATTTTATATGAAGGATGATTATTGTAAACATTGAATATAATTGGGGAAAATTGAGAAACTGGTGCAACTTGTTGTATTATGAGCTGCAGGCTTGGTGCTTTGTCTATCTCTTATCATTTTAATACAATGGATGAGATATTTGTATGGCGATTTTTGATAATGGAAAACGTGTTCGTGCTGTATGTTTTGCATTCAATAACAGGAAATGGTTCTGCAATTTCAGTAATTCAAAGTACTTGCAGTATAATGATGATGAGACGTTGTGTTTGAGCTTTCAGTACTACTATCATTTTCATCTTCCCTACCTTCTAACTCTTCCTTATCCATACCATCCAATGAATAGTTATCTTCGCTATCATTTCTCTAATCTGCCTCTAATGAGTTTTCCTCAAAACCGATACATTTAGTGCCTGTCTCTATGACCTCTACATGTCTAGCTATTGTTATTTTCCCACCTAATAAGACTCTGTATCCTACTTCACTATATCATAATAGAATTCCCATATCTGCCTTCTTGTCCCATTTCTAAACTATTTTTTGTTCTGGCCTTCTTACAAAAACTTTACTTCCATATAGATGTAGATTTTCAACACTTGGTTTGCTCCCGAAGAATATTTCAAAAGGTGTCTTTCTCTCTATAGTATTCGCTAATATTCGATTTTTCAAGTATACCGCTGTACAAACTATTTCCGGCCAGTACCTTTTATGTACTTTCGCTTCCGCTAACAAGCACCGCGCCATATCCATCACTGTTCTATTATACCTTTCCGCTGTCCTGTTTAATTCATGTACGTATGTTGGGCAATTATTTATTCTTATACCTTTATCCCTAGCAAATTTATAAATTCGATTATTTAAATATTCTTTACCATTATCGCATCTTAATATTTTTAAACTCTTGCCCGTCAAATTTTCGGCTTCATTTACGAACTGTACGAAAGAATCAAAGACCTCATCTTTTGATTTTATACAATAGATCCTAGCTATTTTACTATAATCATCGATAAATGAAATGAAATATTTTTCTCCATTGAATCCGGTAGTCTTAAAGGGACCACATACGTCCGTATGAATAATTTCCATTATTTCCTTAGCCTTAGTTCGATTATTTTTGAAAGGTAAGTTATGCATTTTGCTTCCTATACACACCCTACATTTCAAAAGTTCCTTTTCAAATTCATTCGGTATGCCAGTCACTAGCTGCTCTTTACCCAAAATCTCTAAATATTTAAAATTTACGTGTCCTAGCATCCTATGCCATCTTTCCTTTTTACTCATACCACTACGTTCGGCGCTGTTTACTAAGTGCTTCCTCCCTTTCAATATACTTTTTATTCTATATGTCCCATTCTCTTTGAACGCTACAGCTGTAAGTATATTATCCTCATCTATTACTTTCGCAATATTTCCTTTGGAAATAATCGTATTCTTATTGTCTGTTAGTTTACCTAAACTAATCAAATTTGCGGACATTTCTTTCGCGTAAAATACTTTCCTCATATTTATCTTATTTTGTTTTCCGAATGCTTCAAAATAACTTATAACATTCCCAACTTTTGTCGCTTTTATCGGTCTATTATCGCCTAAATATATATTTACCGGTTCTTTTAGGTCGATAGATTTATCAAAATAATTTATATCATTAATTATGTGATCGGTACAACCGCTATCTAATAGCCACACTATTTCGTTCTTACTTATTTCATTCGTCTCACTGCTGTTTGCTGCGTGCGCCGTTGCTATCCATATGCCTGCTCTTGAGTTTCCATGCTCGCCCGTGCCGGTTGTTGATTGACGATGAAAGTTTCCACGTCCCCTGCTCGTATTGCCTTTGTTCCCTCTTCCTCTGTTTCGACCACGTGTTGGCCCATGCCAATAGCCGTTACTGCTTCCCGCTTGGACGCCATTTTGACACTCTCTCGCAAAGTGTCCTAATCTTCCACATCTGAAGCATCCTTCCTTTTTTGCAGAAAAGGCGTTGGTTTGTCTTTCTCCTCGATTGGATTTATTTTTCTTCTCTGCTATTTCTATTTTATTTTTCACATACGCTACCGTTTGATTTTCTTCTTTCAATGCGTCTATTATGTCCGCTATGTAGCTGTATTCTTCGGGTAACGTATTCAGCATGTAATTCAGCATTTCCCTCTCACTTATTTGTGCGCCCGCACTTTTTAATTCGTTTATTAATTAATTTAATTCGTTTATTATTATACATTTCATCGAACCTTTTTATTATATCATACGCCGTTTTTCCTTCCCTAACATACTCCAATTGTCTGTTCGATATT
Source organism: Bombus bifarius (assembly GCF_011952205.1). Lineage (NCBI taxonomy): Eukaryota > Metazoa > Arthropoda > Insecta > Hymenoptera > Apidae > Bombus > Bombus bifarius. Next base: position 6,741 of record NW_022885210.1, read on the forward strand.
GCACTATAAATTATATTTATCGCCTTCAAATCCTTTTTGTCCCAGTCTTCATCGTCTCTTTCGTTCTTCATTCTAGTTGTAACAACCTCGCATTCCTTATATTTGAGAAACATCGTGATTCTTTGCTTCCACATTCCATAATCCTCACCATCGAATATAGGTATCGTGATTTCCGATCTCTCCATTTTAATTGATTCTTCTTTTTTTTTTCTTTTCTTACTCAAGCGTTCCTACGTGCTCGAAGTATATTTTGTTCCTCTGAAAGTTTTTTTTTCTTTACTGAAAACTCACTCGCAAGATCGTAACCACGCACTAAATATCTTGCAAAACTAGTAACCACGCTCTGCTACCATGTTAAGGAAATTCGAGGATTTGGGAATACAAATAATTGACTATATTTCCCACACAACAGTTATACATCTATATTACACTCTGAAGAACGTCTTGCACGCACGCTTGTCGCCAACCGACTATCCTAGATTCTTCTAACATCTGGCAACAGTCTTTTGTCTCCACTAAGACCTTGACGCCCTCTGGCCCTTTCACACACACTCTCATGTACAGTGTAAATGTATCACTTCCCTAACACAATTATCCCGCTTTAGGTTCAATCAGGTTAGTCCCACGCGAAATTGATCCAACCATGCGAAAACGAGTGTATTCTGATTTCTGTCGCAGACACTTCTGGCTAGTGCACTTCTCTTACGCTTCTCATCGCTACTTCTGACGACTAACGAAGATGTACGGCATTTTGACAGTCTACATGAAAATGATGATAATTGCGGTCTGTGTACCGCCTACCCTTCTTTCTATTCTTCCGTTAAAGACTGGTAAGTTGATACTGATTAATTATGCGATCGAAATCCTATATAATGGCTACAAAAAATATTTGCATCATTATTCTCGTTTCCTAATGAATCGCTGTTTTAATCAAGTTTTATATTGCATCAAATTTCTGTAGTTACACGAAAGTACTAAATTATAGAAAACTTGATATACACGGATTTAATTAATTGATAAATTAGTCAATATATAGGCATTATTATTTCACGTGAAATTTTACAACGTCAAAAACCTAACATTCCTGTACGAGCAGTATTAATCACAAATTGTGAGAATGCCTACTGATAAGGAAGAAAGATAATATAGAAAACGCAGAGTTATGGAAAGAGAATCCCTGACATTAGACACGAATACGCGATTTTACGAAATACTTTATGGTATATCTAAGATAGAGAATATATATAGAGTACATATAAGTATATATGGAGTAAGAATATATATAGAGTATATATAAGTACCAAAAATACATCCTAAGACGTTTATGCGATCTACGCTGTATGGGACGTGTTATAAATGGTTTCCGCTACTCAACAATGACAGGAATAATTTTTTGTTACGAGTCGTTTAATTTATTCGTTCGTTAGGACGATTGGTCTGACAAATTCAAAGTCTTGTTCCGTATAAATATTTTTAAACAAGCACGTCATAAGCTTTGTATATTTTTTTTTATCGCAACGAAGAAAGTTCAGAGAAATGTTGAAATTATTAATTACAAAAGAAGACATTTACGTTGTAAAAATGTTAGCGAAAACATTTGTGAAAAAGTTACTTTGTTATAAATTCTACAAAAAGAAATATTGAAAATCACGTCCCATTTATTCAGTTGCACGTATGAAAAGTATTTTGCATTCGCGCAAAAAAATCCCTTAAGGATACATATTTTATAATAATTGGAGTGTCAAAGTTATTACGCGGATTGGCGTACCTTAACCACGTGCCTTTTAATGAAACTAGGTTAGTCATTTGTTATTCGTTCCTAACTTTCAACTTTATGATTTTTGCGGAATAAAATTTTATATTCCGGTTCAGTTTATAAATGATTCAGGGTAAATACATTTATTACGATCGTTTAAAGTTTAAAGAAACACCGTTATAAAGTCGTAATACGAGACAAAGCGATTCAGAACTCGAATTCATTTGTTGGAACGACGCCATGGGCAAAAGTAGATAATGGAAAACTTTCTTCCAAAGACCATTTGATAGCGCCGACGTAATCAAGAGTGTGACGATATTGCCAGAGACGTTTCTGCAAATAGAAGACTAACTTATTTACGAATTGCCGTAACACGATTGCCGCTGGTAGTATGATTAGTAATCGCTTTATTGAATTTTCGCTTGATGTGACATCGTCGAGAGTTTCTAGCGAAATTCTTCTCCCTGTAAAACTATGTTTCTACAGCAATGGCTGTAATTTTCGAGTTACCGTTTGCGAAGAAATCTTTTTCTTTGTTACGTGTAATAGATTATTTTTAAGTTTTAAGTTTTAAATTACATTGGTAACCTTTTATAATTTATTACTCGAAGGTGGTAATTTTTTCTTAAATAGTTTGTTTTTCCTATAATTTATTATAATATATTTTACTACAGAATCCTCAAAAACATGATGTATGTATATATATCCTGAAATATTATCAGTCTATTGTCAAGTTATAGAACATTATGGAAATTGCCAATTACAGTCATAAAAAACAAAAAATAAGGAAGTTCGATAAAATATGTGATTTTCCAATCAAGATATAGAATTTATTCGAGTAATATAGATTACGGTAGAGATGGTGACGGTAACAATGAGTGGACTGATTCTTCGTGCGAAAACAAATTGGAAGCGCACAGCGATGTATTGTTTCAGCGAATATCGATTTTAAAGCACGGTTTTAAAGCACGGTATAATCAATTTTTTTACATAAAATTATATTGTATAGGCTATTGTTATTTAAACATTTTAAATTGGATGGTTTTTACATATGCTAAAAAAATGGAAAATGATGATGATGAATCAATGACACGTAGAAAATCATAATCTATTGTATTGCTGTTATCTAATGGTGTTGTAGTTGACTGTATGTTGTTCAATATTGCTATGAAACTCTTCTGATTCATTGTCACTTATACGAAGGATGGAAGTATACGAAATTGATAAAATTATTAATAATATTTACGAAGAGAAAGTAAACTGTTGGATATATGACAAAATAATTCTATTTTAAATAAAAGACTGGTCAGCGTGGTTATTTTGTTTACAAAATCAAACGAATTTAATGAATGTAATGGTAAGGAAGTAACTATAAGTGGCTGTTAAACTATTTTTATGCTTGAAAAGTAATTCGCAAAGTAATGTAAAGCAGTACTACTGAGTTGTACATAACCTCTTTAAGAATTTGTTCTTAACCTCTTGCTTCATAACTTCCTTAATTATACTCTTCAAACTTATTGACTACTTCGATGTTGTTACGAACAGAAACTGATAAAATATTAATCTTAAATATAGATTGAAATGAAAGCTTGTCACGTAAATATACATATATATAAGTACTACTTACTCAAACTATGGATCACATAACCTATACAAAAAAAAAGAATTATTGTACACTATAAAGCAAGAGGTTAAATCTTTAATCTGTTAAGAATTAAATTTTTTATTGTAACTGCGAAAATTATAAAAGTACCAAGCGAAGCAAGTACGGAATATATGCGGAATATGAATCGCTCAACGAACCAAAGAGCGGCTCAGTGACAAAATTAGTAAAGTAAAGACCACAAATATTACAACATTATATTCTACCACAAAATAATTCTCTATACAAAAAAGGTACACAACGAATCGATTTTTCACAACGATAAGAGTCAACAGAACCAATCAAGACCAGGCGAGACTCTCATAAGACAACGATATCAGAGGGATCAAATCAGCGACTTCAATCTATGTTACAGAGTATAGTTATCAAGAAAAATTGCTCTTTTCATGAAAAGTATGGTAATGATACTCTTATAATACATTGTATATCTGGCAGTCGGATGTGCCCGTGGCCATCGGAAATGTAAAGACGACGCTTTTAGAAAGTGATAGCGCCATCGCGTTTTAAAAACGCGTTAGAAGAAGGACGGTTTCGCTATCCAAGGCGAATCGAAAAGTGTGCGTGTTGCGAGAATCAGAGTTGATCGAGACGTCGAAGCATAGAGTCGTTAGAATTGAGTTGCGAGTGTTGTCGAGTGTTAGAGTTGCTAGTGAGAGAGAGAGAGAGAGAGAGAGTTACCAAATAGTTGTCAAGTTATTTGTTGTAAATACGAGCGTTGCATTTAGTTTTCCTGTTAATCAAACATCGTTTCTCTGTCTAACTAATATCTGTATTTTCAATCCATTATTAATATATTCCGATATTACAAGTGGGGGCTCGTCCGGGATTGAATAAGACAGAGAAACGATACGATTTAACGGAGCTATTTGTGCGGGAGTAGAAAAGAATAGAATAAAATGGCAAACGTTGAAAACGAACGATTATCGGGTGAAGAGGATTTGACGCTGGAGGAGCTGAGGAGTAAGCTCGCACAGATGAATCAGCCTATATCCGGTGCGAGATCAGTGCTGGTTGCCAGGTTGAACAGAGCGTGCAAACCTGGTCGATCTACTCCTAAGGATTCGAAGCGTGGCGAAGAACCAACAAACCAGCGAGATCTAAGAAGCAAGCAGAGAGCCGAACGCAGTCAAGAGGGAGAGGAAGACCTCGAGAAGCTGAGGACGAAAGAGCTGAGAGCGCGTCTCGTTAGCTTGGGGTTGAAGATAACGGGAAGAAAATCCGAACTACGCGCGCGGCTACAGGCGGCCCTAGAAGGAGACGATGTATCGTCGGAAGAAGAGAGCTCCGACGAAAGTGAAGGCGAGGACGATAAACAAGGCGCGCGAGAATACAAGAGAGGCACGCGAGCGGTGTATCAGGACCACGATGAGTACACCAGAAGGTATGCGTCGGTTCGATGTTGAGTCTTAAAGACGTGGAAGACTCATTAGAGAAATTCAGCGGGGATGATCTGCTGAGTGTAAATCAGTGGGTGGAAGACTTCGAGGAAATGGCAGAAGTGTGGGGTTGGTCAGACGCCCACATGGTGGCCTATGCTAAGAAATTACTCGCAGGCTCCGCTCAGGCCTTCGTACGACAAGAGCGATGCGCGAAGTTCTGGGCAAAGCTAAAAAAGGCGTTGAGGAATGAGTTTGAAAATGTAGTAAGCGACCAACAGATACATGGCGAGTTATCCCATAGAAAGAAGAAAGCAGATGAGAGTCTGCAACAATATATGTATCACATGTGCGGGATTGCAAAACAAGGAAGGGTTGATACGCAATCCTTGATAGACTACATTATTCAAGGCGTTCCCGACGAGGTCGCGAACAAGACTGTGCCATACGAAGCCAGGAATATCGAGCAATTAAAAGAGCGTTTCAGGCGCTACGAAGCGATAAAAAGAGATATGGAGATGAGGACGAAATTTGAGGAGCCGAAGAGTAACAGGGTAAAGCCGGTGGCGAAGCTGTCCGAAACCGAGAGGAACAAGGAACCCGGTCGATCTGGAGATGCGAGGAAGACGCGATGCTACAATTGCGGTGATGCGGAGCACGTGTGTGCGGAGTGTCCGAGCAAGTCGAGAGGACCTAAATGCTTCAAATGTAGGGAGTACGGACACATCGCATCAAGTTGCGACAATTTGGGTGAGCCGTCAAAAAAAGTTTACAGCGTGTTTCGGTCGTTACGAACAAGGCGTGGTAAGGATGGTAAGATGGAAAATTTCGAATTGAGCGCGTTGATAGACACCGGTAGTGAGCTGACTCTAATGCGAGCAGATCAGCATGTGAAAATCGGAGCGCCCAGATTAAGTCGGGAAATCGTTGGATTTGGCGGTGTCGGTTCCGGAAGGAATTTTACGCTCGGGAAATTTTCGACGAACATTATTATAGACAATGAGTCGTACCGTATAACCATACACGTAGTTCCAGACACAGTGATGCAACATTCGCTTATTATTGGCGCAGACTTTTTGGACACTGTTGAAATAAGTATAAAAGGAGGAGAATCTTTTATTAGTAGAATAAAGGACGAAAATCCCGATGAGTGTCCGGAAGTCCTCAAGATAGATGTAGAGACACAGGCGAGTGAGATAGATTTGTCACACGTTAAGGACATGCAACATAGGCTAAAAAGAGATTTGAAGAGAACCAAAGCATTGCTAAGAGACGCTCAAACGATGCTGGAGAGATCGAAAGGTGACTCGACGGGTAAAGCAGCTTTACGACAGCTGAAGAACCAGTTAGAAGATGCAGAATGCGCTAGAGCAGTTGCAGTTAAAGCAAAACAGGCACTGGAGCAAGAACCGAATGAGACGCAGGCTTCGTTGCAGGAAGTACTGCGGCAACGTTCCGAAGCAGAAGATCGTGTTAATGTAGCTAGTCGCGAACGAACTGAGCTACTGTCGCAATTGGAAGAAAATAAAGAAGAGTTAGCAGAAGTTTTGAAGAAGTATCGGGCAGCTGTGCAGCAAGTGTCGGAGGAACGGAGAATAGTGGCAAGACACGTGGTGATTGGTAAAGTGGACCACGAGATGGTGTCCTCGTCGGATTCTTGCGGCCAGCAGGAGGACTTAACGAACATATCGAGAAGGAAGAATCTGGCTAAACAACAGCAACAGGATGTTGTTGATGATATTTGCGAATTTACTGAGAAGGATAGCGTTGCGGGTGTGAGGGTTGTTTCAAGTTTTCGGATAGACTCGAAGAGAGTGAATGCAAGGCGAACGAAAAGACAAGGGTAGTCGCACGTGCGGAATCCCTCCAATAATATCGATACGAAGATTCGATATACAGAGGATGTGGATGACGAGGACGACGATGGGATTGTCGAGGACACGATGAACGTGAAGACCTTCGAAAAAGAAGAGATCATAGTCTCGGTAGATGGTAAGTTGTTAACGTCTTCCATGTACGAACCGAGCCTACGAAAATGTCACGATGCTGCCACGACGATCAAAGCCCCTGACAAGAGTGAAATGGGTAAACAAACAACGGAGAGGAAGATAGAGGAAGAGCGAAAGAGGAGCAGTCGAGGACGAACAGGCCGCGGTGTTCCAAGAGGAACGAGATCAGCTGCGTGCGGACGCAAAGAGACGGATTGAGGAGATCCAAATTCGAAACAAGCGGGCGTATAACAGGAAACGCAAGAAGGCGACAGCATACAGGACGGGAGATCTAGTGGCAAGGTCCCGGGCTAAAGCTGCATCCGAAGTTTCTTGGACCGTATCGGGTGATAAAAGTCCTGCGAAATGACCGATACATAGTGCAGCGAGAGGGGGAGCACAAAGGACCACGTGCAACTTCCACGGCAGCCGATCACATGAAATGGTGCAATGCTGACGATAGTGATGTAAGTGCGAGCGGCGATGATGAGCACATCTGAGGGCAGATGTGATTGTCAGGAAAGGCCGATTGTAATATCGTAGAATAGCTTTGATTGGAGATCGGCTGAAAATAGAAAAACCGTGTACGTCGTGTTTCTGTGGTTCGTTTACATTTAAGAGTGCCTACGTGACTAAAGGCACGTAGTTGGTAGTTCTTGCATAGGTATGAGGGAAACAATAGACAACGTTAGAAGAAGGACGGTTTCGCTATCCAAGGCGAATCGAAAAGTGTGCGTGTTGCGAGAATCAGAGTTGATCGAGACGTCGAAGCATAGAGTCGTTAGAATTGAGTTGCGAGTGTTGTCGAGTGTTAGAGTTGCTAGTGAGAGAGAGAGAGAGAGAGAGAGAGTTACCAAATAGTTGTCAAGTTATTTGTTGTAAATACGAGCGTTGCATTTAGTTTTCCTGTTAATCAAACATCGTTTCTCTGTCTAACTAATATCTGTATTTTCAATCCATTATTAATAAATTATAATTAATCGGACAAAATTACACCTTTAATATATTCCGATATTACATTACCGTGATGTAATATTTATCATGCTTATTTTGTACGTAAAACGAATCGTTGGAATATTCCCGAAGCTAACGAAGCATTTCCCAAAAGTTAAACCGAAGAAATTAACGCGAATAGTTAAGTGAAATTTTTCCATTAACTTGCTGACCAACCGGCAAATAAAAAATCATAAAAATTGTTTCAATGTGTTGAGGTCACGCATAACTTCTTTTTTCATTGACGATTACCAAACAGGTAAAATTTCGAAATTGTACGAAGGCCACGTGACCAGATCGTATTGGAATTTGAAGTGCATGGAAAAAGACAACTCGAAGTACAAACCTTGAGCTGTACTACTCGAAGTACAAACGTGAACTAATGGATGCAGAAAAGCAATTAACGCCAAACATCCGAACAGCATCTTGGAGCCCGTCATTGTTCTGAAATAAAAGAAGTGACGAATTAAAAAGACGCAGGACTAATAATAATAAAGGAAACTTAGTTCGTATTATAAATTGAATTTACATCAGAAAAGAAGCACGATCAAGCGAAACAGATCGTAGAAATGACAAATATCATCGATATACGTTTCAGTGTAATTTCACTTTTGAAAATTATTTAGTTTAATACGATCGTATTCATCGCTCTGAAACTTTCATTGTGCTGCAATTTGTGCTGCGTCTTTTTAATTTCTCTATCTTTCTGTGTTTTCGGAAAAATTACTTGAAAGATTAAGAATTGCTTGCCTTATTTTATTTTCGATTAGTTAGGATTTGATTATTCCAGGTAAGCTTTATTATTTATAACAGGTTTTATCACTTGTTTATTATTTAGGAGTTTGTTATTTTAGGATTAGTACCTTTTAGGATTTCTTATCCTTCGAGTTTCTGTTTCAGATATCTAGGTCTATTTCAAGATGTTTTATTACATTAGGATTATTTATTCGATTAAGATAATTTAAGAGTTTCACAATGTACAAAGAAATAATCGCGTGAAATTTAGATTTATGCTTTAAACGTATTAAACACGCGGTAATTTCAATGTCTATAGCCTCGAACGTGTTCTGATTAGTTGTGTCATTGTCTGTGACATTGAAATCACAAAAATCCATTGCAAGTGTGCTGTCATGCAATGTGGATGTAATTGGGTTTTTTGGGTATTTCCTGTATCATCTGATTTGTACAGTACTATTTTAACGCAAGGACAGGAAAGTTATTATATATTTCCCGTCCATTATTTGAATCGTTGTGAAGTGTAACGAATTATATTCGATTCGAGGAGATGTTAATGAATTACCCATTTCATATGTAATTACATGGAAATAAAAATCATTGCAAAAATAATTGATCTAATGACAACGGAATTTCCAATATTTTTTTGTTTCGTCACGTCTTTTTCATAATATATCTTTTATAGGTACGTGATTTATTAATCGTTCGAATGGAAATAATTATTCGTATAATATTCAAATGATTCTAGCCATAAAATAAATTAAAACGATACCTGTCAATGATATGCAATCTGCGTATGATGTCAACCTCGATCTATGCTTATACAAGAAATTTTATCAATCAATGACTAGATATACAATAATCAAATATTATAAAATTTCTTGAAAACCTTTAGGTGTTAATATTAAGGTGTTAATATCTTTAATATTTGCAAGTTATTGTTTAGCGCTAATTAGTTAGAATGTAACAAGTGGTGTACCAGAATTGAGATAATTAAGCCACACGAACAATCTTATTTAGATCTTTTTAATTTTTTAATTCTCTTTTGCTCCAATACTTTGTAAAATTAATCTTCATTAGCTACTACACATCATAGAATAACAAGAGATAATTTTTCTTATATAACGTTTCATTCATAAAATCTATCATTAAAGTATATTAGGTTAAGTAAAAAGTTCTGAGCGTTTTTCGCTAGATGTCTTTAGTGAGCCATATCTCACGATGTGCACATCGCATCGAGTCATAGTATACACCGATTTCAAGGTGATATTACGCATCAAAAAGGTTCTTTGTCAGTTTTGTGTTCGGTGAAGCCAGTTGTGTGTTACAGCGTTCGAAAATGGAGATAAAAAAGAGAAAATTCGATACATTCTTCAGTACCACTACGACCAAGGTGAAAAGGCGGAGCAGGCGGCCAAAAAAATTTGTGCTGTTTATGGACCCAGTACAGTATCGAATGCAACAGCAAAGCGGTGGTTCCAACGATTCCGTTCTGGTAATATGGACGTCGAAGATGAGGCACGCTCTGGTAGGCCAATCGTCGAAAATGTGGATAAAATCATGGAAATCGTCGAGTCGGACCGGCATGTGAGCACTTATTCCATTGCCCAGGAACTGAAGATTAGCCAGAAAACCGTTTGGAACCATTTGCATAAGGCTGGTCTCAAGAAGAAGCTCGACGTATGGGTGCCACATGAATTGACGCAAAAGAACCTTTTGGACCGAATTGATGCCTGCGATTCTTTGTTGAGACGTAACGAAATCGACCCATTTTTGAAGCGGATGGTGACTGGCGATGAAAAATGGGTCACATACGAGAACAACAGCCGAAAAAGATCGTGGTCCAATCGCGGTGGGCCGGCCCAAACGATCGCCAAGCGTGGATTAACGGCCAAGAAGGTTTTATTGTGTGTTTGGTGGGATTGGAAGGGAATCATCCATTATGAGCTGCTCCCATCGGGGCAAACACTTAATTCGGACCTCTATTGTCAACAACTGACCAGACTGAAGCAGGCGATCGACCAGAAGCGGCCAGAATTGGCCAATAGGAAAGGTGTTGTGTTCCATCAAGACAACGCCAGGCCGCACACATCTTTAACGACGCGTCAGAAGCTCCGAGAGCTTGGCTGGGAGGTTCTATCGCATCCGCCGTACAGTCCAGACCTGGCACCAAGCGATTATCACCTTTTTAAGTTTTTGCAAAATTTTCTTGATGGTACAAAACTGGCCTCAAGAGAGGCTTGTGAAAATGAGCTGGTCAAGTTTTTTACCAATAGGGACGAGGACTTCTTCAACCGCGGAATTATGAAATTGCCTTCAAAATGGACAAAAGTAATCGAACAAAACGGCGCATATTTAATCTAAATCGAATAATCTTGACTATGTTAATTTCATCGTCGAAATAAAGCGAAAAAGCGCTCAGAACTTTTTACTTCACCTAATATCTTCATAAAAATATCATTCCATACTAACGGTATATTTGGTGTCATACGAGATAACAGTTACCAGTGATGACATATGTAACTTTATAAAGATATCTCGTTTTATTATATATTAAAAGAATGTACTCATTGCTGCTATATTTCAGATGAAAAAAAAGGAGGCAATGATTTTACAGTAAAATCGTTCGTTTACAACTGATTCATTTACATTTCATGATAATACTGTGCATTCTGAATATGCTATGATTTGGTTTAAAATAATAAATAGTCCATTCTTGCATACTATTGCTCCAGCTTTACTTGTATTTTCGATATTGGTATAAATAGAAAGACAATTAATGTCGTTCGAGTCTATTTTCGGATCATTTATATTACGTTTAATCCATATAGTTATTATATGAGACATAGTATCGTAAAATTTGGAAGAATAAAACGTTCGTACAGGATGTACATTTTATAAGAACTCCAACACATCTGCGTGTGCACCTAAAATACAAACGGATAGTGATTGTTCATAAGTTTATATACATTATCTAATGTCAATCGAAGGTATCAATTCTTTTTCTCCATAAGAGTACTTTTTCATTTATATGTGTTCAAAAATACATGTGTTCAACCGTGAAGCATATGTCACCTACAACGAAAAAGAGTTTTCCTATACTTAATATTTCCTTTATATACCTATGAAAGTCTATTCTTCGCGTAGTATGAAATTATGAATAAATCTGGAATATTGTTCAATCTGAAAAGAAAAATAACTTATTGACATCATTCATTGATACGAGATTCAGAATGTTTGTTTTGTCTTGCAGAGAAAGAAGGCAGCCCTTTCTTTTAATGTGAAATAAAAAGCGAAAATTTGAAAACAGATTTTTTGGAAATTTACTTGCAAATATCGTTTTCAATATCGTGATTTTCTTCCCAATGGTACTGTACTTTCAAATTTTCCAGTATCCCTCTAAAAACAAAAAGTCGAACCTCGTTATTATTAACATAGGCATTACAAGGAAGAGAAGTATTAGAAAGCAGCTCCTTTTTATTATGGATTTCTTTATAATCCTGTAAATAAGAAATTCCGGAAATTTTTTCCTAAAGAATTTAATTCTTGTGTTTTGATTGATAATTATTACACTACATACTAACTTTTCGCACACTGTTCGCGTCTAACAATTTCCTAATAATAACTACTTCAAAATTACATATGTTCTTGCACGAATTCAAAAGTACGTATGATACAATTACAATTGATTCTAAAATAATAATTATTTAAAGATATTAAGATACTAATTAAACGTTTCACTATATTTCAAAATCTGGAACAACAAATTTTTATTTATAAAAAATGAAACTGTGTTTATATATTCTTTGTCATGATGCTATTTCTTATTACCATGTCGACATTTTTTAAAATTCATTTTGTTATCTCTACGTAATATGAAAATTCATATACTGCTTAATATTTTTTACATATTATCCATCCACCGCATGATATCTCCTGAAAAATCAAAATATTAATGTTATATTATTACAATGCTTCTTAAATTTCAATTTTTGACAAATTTTAAATCCAATATATTTTGCACAATTATTATTTATCAAAAAATTCTAAGTTAGTAACTTTCTTTTCAAATGGCAAATAACATATACTTTGACTTACCTGTAAGTTTTTGTTCCTAATCATCATTTCCTCTTATAGAACATCATTATTGTTCTTATAATTACTACCAGTGTCATAGATATTGTAGTGGCTACAACTGAATTAATAGAAAATGATAAATAACTGTGTATAACACTAACACATAACTGTGTATAACAATGACACATAACTTTTACTTACATATCAGTCGAAAAGGGATTACTGTGATATCCTGTTGATGTTTCTTAAGGCACTTGATTAGGTGCGATACGGTATCATTCCTTATGGTATACTGTAGATAAGTATTTTAGAAAATAACAAGAATAAATCTAAATTATTCAGAGGTTCCAGTTTCGGCTTAGACATAAATACAGGACCATTTGCAAAGAAGAAAGGGTGCGTCTCTACAGCCTCGTTATAGTAACCATGAATACCAATCTCTGAATTACTGGTTACTAAACATAAATATCCTATAAAATTTAATATATTTCTTTAATTTTTAATACATACATGAGTTAGTAGTTCTAAATTATGAATCATCCTACCTGTGATATTACACTTTTCCTTATAATATCATCACTAAAGTGAACAACATTAAGATCATGTAAACCATGTCATCCTATCTTACTGTGAAGATACTTAGTTATGTTATCTAACATTATAAAAATATCATCAAATTCAAGTCCTTTTATTCACATCACATGGCCACGGCGATCTGGTTCTTCGTTATATAATGTTCTAAAATTTGTCGTATATATAGGATGTACAAACCGTGATATCAGGGTATCAGTTCTTCCTTCCCAAGGGACAGTTTCATTAAAATTCTGATAGAATTAAAAATTAATTATTAATATTCTAACAATCATATATGTTAAATACATTATAGTCAACGATATATACCTGAGCGAATGTAGGGGTGATTCCTTGATAATTATAAATGTCATCAGCCCACATCATTGTGCCACTTCTTTGTACTCCAGCCTCTAGATTAACAGCCTAAACAAACATACAAAATTTTATAGAAGCTGTACAAAATATAGTATATATGCGCAATATTGAAGCGTTCAAGGGGATATAAAGGTAATGTACATCACATACACGTGTACTCTCATGCAACAAAATACAATTAGATTTAATAGTATAAGCTCTTTTATTCATCATAATAGATTCGAAATTTAAGTGTCTTACGAGGATGAGTAAAAAGTTACCCGCTCTGTCGGTGTAGAATTTATTTTAAGCAATTGTCAAAAAAGACATACATCATTTTTTGACATAATCACTCAATTTCTGTATACACTTTGTCCATTTGCTGAAGGACCTTCGTATTTTCTCGTTAAAAAATGTTTTGGGCTTAGCTGCGAACCACGAATGCATCGTCGTCTTCACCTTTTCATCAGCTTTCTCGGCATCCATCTCGCACAAACTTTTTAAAACCCAAATCTGTCGTGCACTATTGCATAAGCAGAGCCGTGGCTGATTTGCAAATGATTTGCCACATTATCCAGTGTCACTCGTCTATTCCATAGATAGCACGTTCAATGTTGTCATCGTGGATGTGGACGGGCGTCCAGCTGTTTTTTCATAACACTTGTGCGATCTTCTTTGAACTTTTGTGCCCATTCAAACACACTTCGTGACAAAACACTTTCTCCATAATGTGCATTAAATCTTTGATAAATATAGGCATCAAACATAACCCTCCGACCGCAAGAAACGAATCACAGCATCCTGCACTGTTTTCCTGCAAATCACCATTGCAAAGCGCCATTACTCGCGCAACGGTCACAAACGAATTGACGTAACACAATGAAACCTACGCAGCAGCACTGAACAGATATTGACGTCATACGAAGAGTGCAGATGGATCAATACGGCCGACAGAAGTTTTAACTATCTGGAGTGCGGATAAATTTTTACCGAGAGTCGTATAGGAATCTATAATCTGTAAGTACACCTTTGGCTGAATGGAAATTTCTCTTACATATAGTCAAAAATGCAGAAACAGTGTATTAAATTGGAAAGTGATAAAAAATAAGTGAAGTTTCCAGGTTGCATGTGATTGCATGAATACACAGGACGTTTTTAGCGAATAAAAAATAATTTTGAAAGACACGAGACTTATCTTGTATTTTATGTACTCTCTGTGTCCGAATTTCCAGAAGCTCTCTATCT
>NW_022885211.1:0-18635 GCF_011952205.1 Bombus bifarius
ACAAGAGTGAAATGGGTAAACAAACAACGGAGAGGAAGATAGAGGAAGAGCGAAAGAGGAGCAGTCGAGGACGAACAGGCCGCGGTGTTCCAAGAGGAACGAGATCAGCTGCGTGCGGACGCAAAGAGACGGATTGAGGAGATCCAAATTCGAAACAAGCGGGCGTATAACAGGAAACGCAAGAAGGCGACAGCATACAGGACGGGAGATCTAGTGGCAAGGTCCCGGGCTAAAGCTGCATCCGAAGTTTCTTGGACCGTATCGGGTGATAAAAGTCCTGCGAAATGACCGATACATAGTGCAGCGAGAGGGGGAGCACAAAGGACCACGTGCAACTTCCACGGCAGCCGATCACATGAAATGGTGCAATGCTGACGATAGTGATGTAAGTGCGAGCGGCGATGATGAGCACATCTGAGGGCAGATGTGATTGTCAGGAAAGGCCGATTGTAATATCGTAGAATAGCTTTGATTGGAGATCGGCTGAAAATAGAAAAACCGTGTACGTCGTGTTTCTGTGGTTCGTTTACATTTAAGAGTGCCTACGTGACTAAAGGCACGTAGTTGGTAGTTCTTGCATAGGTATGAGGGAAACAATAGACAACGTTAGAAGAAGGACGGTTTCGCTATCCAAGGCGAATCGAAAAGTGTGCGTGTTGCGAGAATCAGAGTTGATCGAGACGTCGAAGCATAGAGTCGTTAGAATTGAGTTGCGAGTGTTGTCGAGTGTTAGAGTTGCTAGTGAGAGAGAGAGAGAGAGAGAGAGAGAGTTACCAAATAGTTGTCAAGTTATTTGTTGTAAATACGAGCGTTGCATTTAGTTTTCCTGTTAATCAAACATCGTTTCTCTGTCTAACTAATATCTGTATTTTCAATCCATTATTAATAAATTATAATTAATCGGACAAAATTACACCTTTAATATATTCCGATATTACATTATCGTGATGTAATATTTATCATGCTTATTTTGTACGTAAAACGAATCGTTGGAATATTCCCGAAGCTAACGAAGCATTTCCCAAAAGTTAAACCGAAGAAATTAACGCGAATAGTTAAGTGAAATTTTTCCATTAACTTGCTGACCAACCGGCAAATAAAAAATCATAAAAATTGTTTCAATGTGTTGAGGTCACGCATAACTTCTTTTTTCATTGACGATTACCAAACAGGTAAAATTTCGAAATTATACGAAGGCCACGTGACCAGATCGTATTGGAATTTGAAGTGCATGGAAAAAGACAACTCGAAGTACAAACCTTGAGCTGTACTACTCGAAGTACAAACGTGAACTAATGGATGCAGAAAAGCAATTAACGCCAAACATCCGAACAGCATCTTGGAGCCCGTCATTGTTCTGAAATAAAAGAAGTGACGAATTAAAAAGACGCAGGACTAATAATAATAAAGGAAACTTAGTTCGTATTATAAATTGAATTTACATCAGAAAAGAAGCACGATCAAGCGAAACAGATCGTAGAAATGACAAATATCATCGATATACGTTTCAGTGTAATTTCACTTTTGAAAATTATTTAGTTTAATACGATCGTATTCATCGCTCTGAAACTTTCATTGTGCTGCAATTTGTGCTGCGTCTTTTTAATTTCTCTATCTTTCTGTGTTTTCGGAAAAATTACTTGAAAGATTAAGAATTGCTTGCCTTATTTTATTTTCGATTAGTTAGGATTTGATTATTCCAGGTAAGCTTTATTATTTATAACAGGTTTTATCACTTGTTTATTATTTAGGAGTTTGTTATTTTAGGATTAGTAACTTTTAGGATTTCTTATCCTTCGAGTTTCTGTTTCAGATATCTAGGTCTATTTCAAGATGTTTTATTACATTAGGATTATTTATTCGATTAAGATAATTTAAGAGTTTCACAATGTACAAAGAAATAATCGCGTGAAATTTAGATTTATGCTTTAAACGTATTAAACACGCGGTAATTTCAATGTCTATAGCCTCGAACGTGTTCTGATTAGTTGTGTCATTGTCTGTGACATTGAAATCACAAAAATCCATTGCAAGTGTGCTGTCATGCAATGTGGATGTAATTGGGTTTTTTGGTTATTTCCTGTATCATCTGATTTGTACAGTACTATTTTAACGCAAGGACAGGAAAGTTATTATATATTTCCCGTCCATTATTTGAATCGTTGTGAAGTGTAACGAATTATATTCGATTCGAGGAGATGTTAATGAATTACCCATTTCATATGTAATTACATGGAAATAAAAATCATTGCAAAAATAATTGATCTAATGACAACGGAATTTCCAATATTTTTTTGTTTCCTCACGTCTTTTTCATAATATATCTTTTATAGGTACGTGATTTATTAATCGTTCGAATGGAAATAATTATTCGTATAATATTCAAATGATTCTAGCCATAAAATAAATTAAAACGATACCTGTCAATGATATGCAATCTGCGTATGATGTCAACCTCGATCTATGCTTATACAAGAAATTTTATCAATCAATGACTAGATATACAATAATCAAATATTATAAAATTTCTTGAAAACCTTTAGGTGTTAATATTAAGGTGTTAATATCTTTAATATTTGCAAGTTATTGTTTAGCGCTAATTAGTTAGAATGTAACAAGTGGTGTACCAGAATTGAGATAATTAAGCCACACGAACAATCTTATTTAGATCTTTTTAATTTTTTAATTCTCTTTTGCTCCAATACTTTGTAAAATTAATCTTCATTAGCTACTACACATCATAGAATAACAAGAGATAATTTTTCTTATATAACGTTTCATTCATAAAATCTATCATTAAAGTATATTAGGTTAAGTAAAAAGTTCTGAGCGTTTTTCGCTAGATGTCTTTAGTGAGCCATATCTCACGATGTGCACATCGCATCGAGTCATAGTATACACCGATTTCAAGGTGATATTACGCATCAAAAAGGTTCTTTGTCAGTTTTGTGTTCGGTGAAGCCAGTTGTGTGTTACAGCGTTCGAAAATGGAGATAAAAAAAGAGAAAATTCGATACATTCTTCAGTACCACTACGACCAAGGTGAAAAGGCGGAGCAGGCGGCCAAAAAAATTTGTGCTGTTTATGGACCCAGTACAGTATCGAATGCAACAGCAAAGCGGTGGTTCCAACGATTCCGTTCTGGTAATATGGACGTCGAAGATGAGGCACGCTCTGGTAGGCCAATCGTCGAAAATGTGGATAAAATCATGGAAATCGTCGAGTCGGACCGGCATGTGAGCACTTATTCCATTGCCCAGGAACTGAAGATTAGCCAGAAAACCGTTTGGAACCATTTGCATAAGGCTGGTCTCAAGAAGAAGCTCGACGTATGGGTGCCACATGAATTGACGCAAAAGAACCTTTTGGACCGACTTGATGCCTGCGATTCTTTGTTGAGACGTAACGAAATCGACCCATTTTTGAAGCGGATGGTGACTGGCGATGAAAAATGGGTCACATACGAGAACAACAGCCGAAAAAGATCGTGGTCCAATCGCGGTGGGCCGGCACAAACGATCGCCAAGCGTGGATTAACGGCCAAGAAGGTTTTATTGTGTGTTTGGTGGGATTGGAAGGGAATCATCCATTATGAGCTGCTCCCATCGGGGCAAACACTTAATTCGGACCTCTATTGTCAACAACGGACCAGACTGAAGCAGGCGATCGACCAGAAGCGGCCAGAATTGGCCAATAGGAAAGGTGTTGTGTTCCATCAAGACAACGCCAGGCCGCACACATCTTTAACGACGCGTCAGAAGCTCCGAGAGCTTGGCTGGGAGGTTCTATCGCATCCGCCGTACAGTCCAGACCTGGCACCAAGCGATTATCACCTTTTTAAGTTTTTGCAAAATTTTCTTGATGGTACAAAACTGGCCTCAAGAGAGGCTTGTGAAAATGAGCTGGTCAAGTTTTTTACCAATAGGGACGAGGACTTCTTCAACCGCGGAATTATGAAATTGCCTTCAAAATGGACAAAAGTAATCGAACAAAACGGCGCATATTTAATCTAAATCGAATAATCTTGACTATGTTAATTTCATCGTCGAAATAAAGCGAAAAAGCGCTCAGAACTTTTTACTTCACCTAATATCTTCATAAAAATATCATTCCATACTAACGGTATATTTGGTGTCATACGAGATAACAGTTACCAGTGATGACATATGTAACTTTATAAAGATATCTCGTTTTATTATATATTAAAAGAATGTACTCATTGCTGCTATATTTCAGATGAAAAAAAAGGAGGCAATGATTTTACAGTAAAATCGTTCGTTTACAACTGATTCATTTACATTTCATGATAATACTGTGCATTCTGAATATGCTATGATTTGGTTTAAAATAATAAATAGTCCATTCTTGCATACTATTGCTCCAGCTTTACTTGTATTTTCGATATTGGTATAAATAGAAAGACAATTAATGTCGTTCGAGTCTATTTTCGGATCATTTATATTACGTTTAATCCATATAGTTATTATATGAGACATAGTATCGTAAAATTTGGAAGAATAAAACGTTCGTACAGGATGTACATTTTATAAGAACTCCAACACATCTGCGTGTGCACCTAAAATACAAACGGATAGTGATTGTTCATAAGTTTATATACATTATCTAATGTCAATCGAAGGTATCAATTCTTTTTCTCCATAAGAGTACTTTTTCATTTATATGTGTTCAAAAATACATGTGTTCAACCGTGAAGCATATGTCACCTACAACGAAAAAGAGTTTTCCTATACTTAATATTTCCTTTATATACCTATGAAAGTCTATTCTTCGCGTAGTATGAAATTATGAATAAATCTGGAATATTGTTCAATCTGAAAAGAAAAATAACTTATTGACATCATTCATTGATACGAGATTCAGAATGTTTGTTTTGTCTTGCAGAGAAAGAAGGCAGCCCTTTCTTTTAATGTGAAATAAAAAGCGAAAATTTGAAAACAGATTTTTTGGAAATTTACTTGCAAATATCGTTTTCAATATCGTGATTTTCTTCCCAATGGTACTGTACTTTCAAATTTTCCAGTATCCCTCTAAAAACAAAAAGTCGAACCTCGTTATTATTAACATAGGCATTACAAGGAAGAGAAGTATTAGAAAGCAGCTCCTTTTTATTATGGATTTCTTTATAATCCTGTAAATAAGAAATTCCGGAAATTTTTTCCTAAAGAATTTAATTCTTGTGTTTTGATTGATAATTATTACACTACATACTAACTTTTCGCACACTGTTCGCGTCTAACAATTTCCTAATAATAACTACTTCAAAATTACATATGTTCTTGCACGAATTCAAAAGTACGTATGATACAATTACAATTGATTCTAAAATAATAATTATTTAAAGATATTAAGATACTAATTAAACGTTTCACTATATTTCAAAATCTGGAACAACAAATTTTTATTTATAAAAAATGAAACTGTGTTTATATATTCTTTGTCATGATGCTATTTCTTATTACCATGTCGACATTTTTTAAAATTCATTTTGTTATCTCTACGCAATATGAAAATTCATATACTGCTTAATATTTTTTACATATTATCCATCCACCGCATGATATCTCCTGAAAAATCAAAATATTAATGTTATATTATTACAATGCTTTTTAAATTTCAATTTTTGACAAATTTGAAATCCAATATATTTTGCACAATTATTATTTATCAAAAAATTCTAAGTTAGTAACTTTCTTTTCAAATGGCAAATAACATATACTTTGACTTACCTGTAACTTTTTGTTCCTAATCATCATTTCCTCTTATAGAACATCATTATTGTTCTTATAATTACTACCAGTGTCATAGATATTGTAGTGGCTACAACTGAATTAATAGAAAATGATAAATAACTGTGTATAACACTAACACATAACTGTGTATAACAATGACACATAACTTTTACTTACATATCAGTCGATAAGGGATTACTGTGATATCCTGTTGATGTTTCTTAAGGCACTTGATTAGGTGCGATACGGTATCATTCCTTATGGTATACTGTAGATAAGTATTTTAGAAAATAACAAGAATAAATCTAAATTATTCAGAGGTTCCAGTTTCGGCTTAGACATAAATACAGGACCATTTGCAAAGAAGAAAGGGTGCGTTTCTACAGCCTCGTTATAGTAACCATGAATACCAATCTCTGAATTACTGGTTACTAAACATAAATATCCTATAAAATTTAATATATTTCTTTAATTTTTAATACATACATGAGTTAGTAGTTCTAAATTATGAATCATCCTACCTGTGATATTACACTTTTCCTTATAATATCATCACTCAAGTGAACAACATTAAGATCATGTAAACCATGTCATCCTATCTTACTGTGAAGATACTTAGTTATGTTATCTAACGTTACAAAAATATCATCAAATTCAAGTCCTTTTATTCACATCACATGGCCACGGCGATGTGGTTCTTCGTTATATAATGTTCTAAAATTTGTCGTATATATAGGATGTACAAACCGTGATATCAAGGTATCAGTTCTTCCTTCCCAAGGGACAGTTTCATTAAAATTCTGATAGAAATAAAGATTAATTATTAATATTCTAACAATCATATATGTTAAATACATTATAGTCAACGATATATACCTGAGCGAATGTAGGGGTGATTTCTTGATAATTATAAATGTCGTCAGCCCACATCATTGTGCCACTTCTTTGTACTCCAGCCTCTAGATTAACAGCCTAAACAAACATACAAAATTTTATAGAAGCTGTACAAAATATAGTATATACGCGCAATATTGAAGCGTTCAAGGGGATATAAAGGTAATGTACATCACATACACGTGTACTCTCATGCAACAAAATACAATTAGATTTAATAGTATAAGCTCTTTTATTCATCATAATAGATTGGAAATTTAAGTGTCTTACGAGGGTGAGTAAAAAGTTACCCGCTCTGTCGGTGTAGAATTTATTTTAAGCAATTGTCAAAAAAGACATACATCATTTTTTGACATAATCACTCAATTTCTGTATACACTTTGTCCATTTGCTGAAGGACCTTCGTATTTTCTCGTTAAAAAATGTTTTGGGCTTAGCTGCGAACCACGAATGCATCGTCGTCTTCACCTTTTCATCAGCTTTCTCGGCATCCATCTCGCACAAACTTTTTAAAACCCAAATCTGTCGTGCACTATTGCATAAGCAGAGCCGTGGCTGATTTGCAAATGATTTGCCACATTATCCAGTGTCACTCGTCTATTCCATAGATAGCACGTTCAATGTTGTCATCGTGGATGTGGACGGGCGTCCAGCTGTTTTTTCATAACACTTGTGCGATCTTCTTTGAACTTTTGTGCCCATTCAAACACACTTCGTGACAAAACACTTTCTCCATAATGTGCATTAAATCTTTGATAAATATAGGCATCAAACATAACCCTCCGACCACAAGAAACGAATCACAGCATCCTGCACTGTTTTCCTGCAAATCACCATTGCAAAGCGCCATTACTCGCGCAACGGTCACAAACGAATTGACGTAACACAATGAAACCTACGCAGCAGCACTGAACAGATATTGACGTCATACGAAGAGTGCAGATGGATCAATACGGTCGACAGAAGTTTTAACTATCTGGAGTGCGGATAAATTTTTACCGAGAGTCGTATAGGAATCTATAATCTGTAAGTACACCTTTGGCTGAATGGAAATTTCTCTTACATATAGTCAAAAATGCAGAAACAGTGTATTGAATTTGAAAGTGATAAAAAATAAGCGAAGTTTCGAGGTTGCATGTGATTGCATGAGTACACAGGACGTTTTTAGCGAATAAAAAATAATTTTGAAAGACACGAGACTTATCTTGTATTTTATGCACTCTCTGTGTCCGAATCTCCAGAAGCTCTCTATCTTATGAAGTGTTTTAGATTAGCCGGAAAATTTTGTATGTACATGCAAGAAGTATACGATCTAAGTGGAATATTCCATTATTCTCTTGATACAACAGAAACGAAATTTACAGAACTTCTCAGAAAGTTGGTTTATTATTACCAAATTAATAGAATTAATATACGTTTATCATCTTTACATACCTAAGTCGTGGAGGTTTATCGTGCGTAAAAAATTAGTGTCGTTTCAAAGTTACATTTCGTACATTTTAAGCCTATAATTTGTAACGTACAAAACAATTTAAATTTGAGCTGTTTCTTATCTCCACAATAAGAAAATCCAACTTTACGTTTTTTACACAATGATATTTATGGAACAGTAATATCATATTATTGCATCGCTTGGAGAATGAAGTCAAGGTACGATGTGACCCTAGTGTAAACGCTGGGATAGCCAGCTGTGCCGCACTTATAAGCGTAAGACACAATACCTATTAAATACGAGGTTAATTCATGTTGTATCAGCAGTGGTCCGCCGCGGTCAGCCTGAAAGGATCGTTAAATTTTTAATCAAAGATACTGAAATATATCGATCGAATTGTATTGAAATTATACTTATATACAGTAATAATCTTCTATTGATTTGTGTATAGAAATATTCCAATTTATAATGTACATGTTATATGTATTTTGAGCAAAACTAAGATTAGAAGGAAATTAGATTAAATACCATAATGAGGTGTGAGAAGTGGGCAAAACTATTAAATTGTGTTTATCTATTATTTCTAATGTTTAAGACGTCGATTTGATGTTAATTCGAATTGACGTGTCTTCAGATACCGTATAGTTTGTAGTAACTCTGTAACTTAATTAACGTACAAGAATCCTTTCCACCCTGAGCATGTTCGGCGCATATTATACCATCAGTGATATCAGGTGCATTAGGAAATTTGGAATAAGCTATTTTGCATTCGACGTTCTTAATCACTGGCATTTGTACTTCCATTAATGCATTACGTCGTGGTCGTCCTACGAAGAAAATAAGAAAGATATTTAAGACTGGAACTGTTTAATTTTATTATAAAATTGATATCACTTACTATATCTTAACGCTCCCCATCCAGCAACAAGGGGGTTATAGCCGACGAAGTTGCTCTTTCGTAGGGGCTCTTTCGTACAAATGGGATATACGTACCCTGAAAAATAAAAAAATAAATGAAAATGCAGGAAACGAATGACCAAAAGTATGAGAAAGAATTGTACACGCTTTATGACACAATGTATGTGTACAATAAGAAATTTCAGGATATGATACTTCAGTAATACTCAATAGCATATATATATATATATATATATTTGAGGACTTACTCGAAAATGGCACCTCCTCCACCAATCTAAGAATGGCAATATTATGATTGTGTATGTTTTCTATTCCATTCATATGTGCACAATGTGCTGCGGTCAAAACATGCCTAGCCGTTATCAGGGAACCTCCGTACTTCCATAGTGGTTTGTCTGGGTTTCGGGGATTACAAAAACTTAATGCAGCGATCCATGGCCAAGCGCCTAAAATGCAATAGTCATAGTTGTGAATATACATAATTTTTTCTCACATAATGAGTAACAACGATTATTACCTATTCGATATTCGATCATACAGCAGACGATAAGTACATACGTACAAATACTCTGAAATAGAGATTTGATAAAGACAGAAATTAAATTTTTATTCCAGTGGAATACAAATTATTAAATAATTCTATATAATTTCTATTTGAACTATACTGAACTATAAAGTTCAAACGTGTAATTTCTGCCCTAACAGTTTTTGATCTCTATCCATATTATTACTCCTATATCAATTTTTTATTTCAAGCAAAAAGATACTCTTCCTAACATGAAGTAAAAGAAAGAAATAATTCAAGTTAATAAGTAAAGTTACTACCGATAAAATCATAGCATTATTATTTAGTCTAATTGAAATGTACATTGATGTGCTGTTTAATGCCTTTAAAGTTCATTCTTTGCAGTAAATGGATTATTATTAATCGGAAAGAAAGACATAAAACGTGCCTTTTTGATTGTCCGGTGTGGTACGTACATTCTGGATCAAACAATTTTAAAACATTTATACAGTTCAAAGATGCGTAAGAAAGCGACACCGATTACTCAACTTTCGAAGTAAAAAGCCGATCAAGTCCACCGGATTGCCCTACAGACACGTATTAATCCGTAAGAGTTAGTCATCATGTTGATAATAATTATCTAAAGAAATTTTTCACGTGAAAATATAAAATTTTAATTGATTAGATATTGTGTTAGCCATACTTAAGAAAGAAAATGAAAATGAATGAAATGAAAGAAAAGGACTACCTTCAACCTCATTTTTTAAATAAACACTTTGTCAGTTTTGCGGTAAATAAATTCTTAGGAATTCAGGACAGTTTTTAGTGAATCATTTTGTTTCGACCGTTCGCGGAGAGACGCGATCACGGGATAGCACGTCAACGAGAGTTGTAAGTTCCCGTTACGATTAAATAATCGACGCCACGAACTGATCGATCCCCTTATTTCGATTATGATAATAAGGGTAGTTCAATGAAATTCCACAGAATTAACACAAATAAATTAATGTTTATTTCAACAACTTATTAACTAGAAAGATATAAATGGAACAAAAAAAATGTAACTGCGTTTTGGTTGATAAGTAATGCGCGACATACCACATGTGTTGACTGTTCGACTTCTCGAAAAGTTCTGAACGCCTTTCGATTTTTTTCGTTTTTTCTGGAAGGCGACCCCCACTACGTTCGGATCACGCCACATTCTTTTACTGCGAGGTAAAATACGGGCCACGAGTCGACGTTTCTGGAAGTCGCCCTGCTTAATGAACCACGCGCTTGCCACTACAATGTTTGTTTGCCGGGCAGACGCGATGATCCGTCTGCGACATTATAGTGGCGCTATCGATAGTTAAGAATATGACCTATGGTAAGCCGCATGGCGTAACATTCTCCCCCCGTTGAGAGGGTACCGATCAAACTAGCGAGGTGTGGTTGAAGTTCCCATCTTATTTCGTCTCGGTGGCTAGTTGTTCGGGTTTCTCGAGATCGGGTTGAATTGGCAGTGGGACAAGCCTTTTGACGCCCCTATCCAAAATGCTCTTTGCCGTCTGAACTGTAGCTGTCCGGATGACACCATCGGCGCCTGGATGAACCTTGATAACTCGGCCCAGAGGCCAATGCATGGAGGGAACGTTGTCCTCTCTGAGGATGACGATTGTGCCCTTTTGGATGCTGTGTCCACCCTTGCTCCATTTATTGCGGTTGGTTAGCTCGTTCAAATACTCCTTATGCCAGCGGTTCCAAAAATGTTGTTTAAGCTGTTGGATATGTTGCCATTTGGAGAGTCGGTTCGATGGAATGTCTCTGAAATCTCGATCACGTAAGCACATTAATGAATCGCCAATGAGGAAATGTCCGGGAGTGAGGGCTAGGAGATCATTTGGATCGGTGGAGATAGGAGTTAGCGGGCGGGAATTGAGGACTGCTTCTATTTCTATGATAAGAGTATTACGGTGTTAAGCTCATATGTTTCTGTTTCTCCACTCGCGCTGCGCCATAATATCCTTTGATATTTCCGATCCTCTGGTCGTACGAGGAATTGCCGATACATTTTCTCGATGTCGCCAGTGAGTACGTACTGATGAGCGCGGAATCTAATTAATATACAAAATAAATTGTGAATTGATTCGAGAATATAGGATTTCCCCATTTTCATGATTATCGTGATTTTTGTATAAATATATTTTTTAACATACTAATAATTGGGTACTTATACTAGCAAAGTCGTTGAGTAACAAGCCACTGATGCTAACACAAATAGCATTGTCGTAATTAAATATTTCTAAATATTCATTTTTCATTTTGAACCTGTAGAAACAATTTATTATATATACTATTAGCTAAGAAATTGCATATTTAATTAAGTCGAAATATAAAACTTAGTTATTTTGATAATTTAGAAAATAAAAAACTGACAAACATTTCAATTTAATTTATGGTTGGAAGAAAAGACAGTTATTTTTCATTAATTGAAATATTGCAATGCAGAGTACTTTCCAAAATACGCCGAGAGTATTCCTGATGGTGAAACGAGCGTTGCTTCATCGAACGCAGCTAAAGAAAACAACATCTATGTAGTTGGTGGTACGATGCCTGAAATAGAGGGCGATAAATTGTACAATACCTGTACTATTTGGGGTCCCGATGGAACTTTGATAGCAAGACACCGAAAGGTAAGTAATATAGTCCTTTATGGCTTTGAATTTGAAAATATCGGGGTGAAGAAAGTGACTCTATCTAGGAATAATTTAGGAATATACATATGTACATACGTATACTATAACCAATTCTATAATTTACGGTTTATAAAATACGTTATGATACGGGAAACGCCCATTTTTGTTGTAATGTGTTTGTTGTTGTATAAAATTTTCACATACTTAAAATATTATTATACTTATTTTTTCTCCTTTTTAAACATTATTAAATGATAAGATTTTTTAATAAAAGAAAGTGATAAAAACGCTGTCAGTTATTAAATAAAAAATAATTAAAGTTTAGGAGTTGGTAACTTTGATATTAAATTACAAAAGTTGCAGCAATATAATTAGCGACCACATTTTTATGTTATTAGGTACATCTATTCGACATCGACATTCCTAATAAGATTACTTTTCGAGAGAGTGATTCACTCAGTCCTGGTAACTCCCTAACGACGTTCGATGTGAAGGGCTGCAAAATAGGTATTGGCATTTGCTATGATATTAGATTCGATGAAATGGCACGCATTTATCGGAACAAAGGTACAGTAACTTAATCGATCAATACTTAACTAGCAAAAAATTAAATATCTTTCTTAAATATATTCTATATAAAATTAATATAATCTGTAACTCTGTATAAAAAGAAGCTTAATTTAAAAAACCAGTATATTTGCTGAAAATGAAACAAATAAAAGAATTAAAAGCACAATAAGAGGACTGTCCTCTCATATTCAGAAATGATGGAATGTGAACCGTGCAACTACGAAGTTAATTGGTATTCGGTGGCTTCATATTTCCTGCTTCTCTGGGTTAGGTTGCCAAATGCTGATATATCCAGCGGCATTCAATATGACCACTGGACCACTGCACTGGTCATTACTTCAGCGTTCCAGAGCGAATGATAATCAATTATACGTTGCCTGCATATCACCAGCTCGTGTTCCTTAAGCAAGTTACGTCGCATGGGGACATACACAGTTGACCAATCCCTGGGGAAAGATTCTTTACGATTTGGAAACTCAAGAGAATATGGCAGTCACCGATATCGGTAATTTACAGCTTAAAATTAAAAGCGAGAGATCCATGATGTAATTAATTTTTAGTCTCGTTAATTTATCGATTTAGCCATCTTCCTCTGTATTTGTTGAATTTATTAGTAAGCATTACTTATTACTTCGTATGTTTCTTTTTTCTATCAGATGTAAAAGTTGTTGAGGAAGTAAGGGCTCAGATACCTACATTTTCTCAGAGACGTACAGATTTGTACGACACTGTCTGTAAGAAGGAGTAACTCTACACTAAAACAGAAAATGTTTTTTTATAATATTTCTACTACGATATCCTTTTTTTGTGAATTATTACTAATTTCTTATCATTTGTACTAAATGAATGACTCAATTAAGAAAACTAAAACGTTATAAATAATAATCTGTATATCTTGTGTATCAACATGTAATTGGATATTATAATAATATAGGAATGCTATAATAATATAGGATAATAATATAGGAGAATAATAATATAGAAAAAAATACATGCTTTTAAACACCTTTAATATCGATCACATAAATTGTTATAATTCACAATGATTACGCATACATAAAAGACCCCTTGATAGTAAAATTTACGATCAAAAGGCAATTACGTATCGTTTAACAACACTTCTTATATATAAACATCAATTCGAAGTTATCAGCTTGGAGAAATTGGTCGATTAATACCTGTAGATTGTCTGTCTCGATGAAAGAATTAAAGAGAGCAAAAACATGATAATGCCGCTAATATAATATTCCTTCTTTCTTGTATCTGTCTGCCTCTCAGGTCGTTTTACTAATTACAATAAGTAATTTCGACTTCTTTGCGCTCTCTTTAACGCATTCGAGACCGAAAGAAATTCATATCAGTCAGTAGGCAAGGGTATAATATACATATTTTATATATAACTTATGTAGTAATGTATATATCATGTTAATTTCATATTTTTTTCAATATAGAATTATTATACATATATATATATATATATATATATATATATATATATATATAACTGTACATAATACATTATAGAATAACATAGTATATAATTTTATATTTTAAAAATATGAGGCATACTATTTAAGATTGTCAGCAACAATTTAAGATTGAAAGCAGCGACTGATTTCCGTTGAGATAATAGGGGTGATTGAGTTTGTATAACACTGTGATTCACTGAATTATAAATTATATATTTCCAACACTTAGATTACACTGACGTAGAGAAATAAATAGTTAACAACTTGTCGCACGAAGATGTGATAGATATGTACGCTAGAGCAGGGCTCTTATAATGGAAATTAATGTATTAATGGACTTAGCACTATAATATATTTAGGAGAGAAGATGTATGTTCGACAACACCGAGAACCGACAAAAGATTTTCGTGAAGTATGCGACTCTCGCGCTATGTGTAGACTGCCGCGTTAGGCGTTAGTTTTTAGACTGTCTGTCGCTCTTTTTCTAATACGGAAGAAAAGTTCGGTGTGGGTGTGCCCCTGTGCCTAAAGAACGCGGATTCGTTGTTCCCACTTTCGTTAGGAAAAGTGAGGGTAACGCACCGCGGTGTCGATTGGTCATGACCTGCACTACTGCTCGAAGGGATGAGTAGGAAGTCTCCTACCATCGTGGTGGATAGATGACTGTGTGCGTGAGGAAAACATAGCTTGTTTTATTAGAGGGCTATTCGGATTTTCCTAATGGGTGCATACCCGCTTTCTCCGTGTTTTAAGTACGCCTAATAAACCCAAGGACCTCTCTGAAAACCGACTGTGTTTCGAGAATATTTTTAAGCTTTAGAAATTCTTCAAGACAAACGGATTGAAGACACATGGCGAAACAATACAGGGAAGTGAAAGTTATGGTGGGTCCTTAGGTTTATTGAGGGTCGAAGTGACGTTACGCAGGCTGGTTGTTGTCCGGTGGCGCGAGCTGGCGCGGGCTGGCGTGCAGATGTTTTAGGCGGCGTAACAACAAGGAAGATCCTAGAAAATGAGAAGGGTGGATTAGAAGAACGAAGAAAACTCGAAGAAGATACAAAAGAAGAAACTACAGAGACAGAAGTCAATTCAAAAGGTATATTAAATAATAAGTGCGATTTACTTGATACCGAAAGAGCTATTGAAATTAATGATACGGTTCAAGATATGAAATTTACTGAAGGTAGAAGCCGCACTCAAAATGATATGGAAGATGTAGTAGAAGATTCACAAGAATTATCTAATAAAACTAAGTTATCAGAAATAAGGATTGCACTTAACAAAATTGAATATACAAAAACTATTTTACGGAATAAAAAGAATTCATTAGAAAGAGAAAGAGGAGTAAGGGAAAAGAAGAAAATGTACAGACAGAAATTATTTCAAAAAATATATCAGATGATAAATGTGATTTGCTTTAGAAAAAAAAAAAATATATTATCCACAAACTACATTAGGAATTTATCTATTTTAGTGAGGAGAAAGAGAAAGGATAGAGGAGTTGATCAATAGACTGTGGATTTTGAAGCGTTTATGAAAAACTTACAATTTTAATAAAATATTCAATGTAAAGTCTTTGTTATAATATTCAGATAGATAGATGAAAAAAATACTGAATTTGCATAATTACTCATGGCTTACTGATCAATCATGCGACCCGTTCAGAGGTAACTCGAGTTGTAAAGGCGACAATTTATTAAAAATGGTATATCTGACGTACGATGCATTTGCTCATGTTAAACTATTTAAATAAGTATAAAAATCAAGCGAAAAAAATCTACTGAGAATAATGTTGAACTAGTTAATAATAATAAATCATATAGTGAAACACAAACCTTAAATCAAGATTTTAAGTTCAAAAAAAAAAAAAAGAAAAAAAAAGAAGAAAGAAGTTGATAAAATGACAGCAACATGTAGCAGCAGGCGAGAGAAAATAAGCCAAATTTCTAAAAGAAGAAACGATGCTCAAGAACTCGAAATTTCTCGAGTGGATATGCTAAACAACGAATTTAATGAACAGTTGAAAGAACGTGAAACAGCAATAGAAGACTTACATCAAATGTTAAAGCATCAATCGGAAATTCATAAAGTTACCTTAAATGAAGCAAGTTTGAAAATAGGAGAACTCTCTGATAAAATGAAATGTTTTAAAGGAAAAGATAGCCAGATACCGAAACGTAATGAATTACTCGAAGAAGAACAGAATAAATGGAGAAGTTTAGAAAAAATGATTACAGAAAACTTGAAGAAGAAAAATCCCGTTAGGAAACAGCTGAAGACGAAGTGAGAAAGCTTTCCAAATATAACGAGCAACTTCTAAAAGATTATCAAGAAATCCATAAAAAAAGAAAAAAAAAGGTAAAGAATTAAACATGTACCTCAACTGAAAGATAAAATCAATCGACAGGATTTATATGCGAAGAACATAAGAACACAATATATAGAACAGCACAATATGATCGAAAAATTGAGAGCAAAAGGAAAACGTGTACATAATAAAGGTAAAGATAACACATAATGTATCTTCACCAGGGGCGCGTGATCCAAAACTAAATAATAAAATAAAAGGTTTTGTTACTGAAAAGTTAGAGAGATTTCATGACAACAAAAGCATTGCCTGTGCATAGTGCAGTGTATCAATGTGCACTAAAAATGCAAGCAACGTGACGATTACTTTTAGAACACCACAAGCACCACGAAAACACAATCAAGATCAAACAAGATCAAGTTCAAAAGTGAAGTTACGTGAGCTTATTACTGCTAACGACCAAAAATTGAATTACGATCCCGAGCATCAACTCGCTGATCTTCAAGTAGAATGTTCCGTCAAAGACAAGACGACACAAGAGCTCGAGAAGCACATAGAGGATGTCACGTCGATTCGGGGTAATTTCACGTTCCGCACGCAAGGTGAGAAATTCGTACTTAAATTTTGATTGTTATTAGAAAATTTATTGAACACTGACAGAGTAACGATACAGAATGGTCAAACAGCACAGAAAAGAATGTACTTACAACGACTCGAGAGGTACTTTTTTATATCAAGGACCCGGCTCCTGTGGAGGGGCTATCGCTGGATGCCGGTCACATAGGGTTTCTATTACTGCTTAGCCATCATTTTGCTGGCCAAGGTATGTGAGACATAACCATCCTTTCGTTGCGTTCTCACGACCACCGTGACATTCCCCCCTCCTTAGCTTCGCTTTGTTCCGCTAAAGCGTAAGGCTCTGGTAGGGCTTCTAAGTTGAATGATCCCCTCATCTTCGTCTTCGGTGATATTTTGGAAGGTGACCGTCCTTGGTACGGTTGATGTTTGATCGATCCTGTTTACGCGAGCGGTAGGGCAGAGTATTTTGATACGTACATTTTTAGGAAATGATCGGCGTAGACATTCGAAAAGTTTACATTTGTACATTACATATATTGTTCCTAGTCCTAGGGCTATGATTCCTAATATTTGTAGTGTGGATATGCCATATTCCTTCAATGAATTTATGCGTCGCTCAAATTGCAGGGTACTGATTTGTGTTTGTAATGTGTCGAGGTTGGCTTTATATTGGTTAAAATTGTGAGTTACTTTTGGAGCTGTTTCTAATATTTTCTCTAATATTGGAACATCTGTTTCTTCGAAGCTGTATATGCTATTCTTAAATTTGATTTCGTAAGAGATATTTTTATGTGATCCTCCTATTTTCATAATATTATGATCGTATGTGATTATGCACCCGGTTTTACTGCTAATTAAGCTTGGTTGTCTAATTTCTAGGATTTTATGTGTCTTACATAACACGTCGATTTGTACATTTTTCGCAGGAATAATAATATAATGGTTTTCCGTCTGCAAAGGTACGAACGTCAATTCTTCCAGCTTGAAGACAGCAGTCGGGCAAGTTTTGACCGTCTGTCGATTATTAATTAATTCTGATCTGCATTCAGGTGAATTGATTCTATTGTGACTCGGTTGAGTTCTTTTACAAATGTGGATGATTGCCGTTCGTTTACAATATTTGTTTAAGTAGTGACTATCGACAAAGGTGTATTGTTCTGAGTCGGTTAGTATCAAATCAGTTTCTATTACAGGCGCAATGAATACAGAGTTTTGTTTGGAAGGTATCGGTTAAATTTTAGTTATTTTCCATTCATTGTTTTCCAAAAGCGGCACAGTTATTGTATATATAAGTTTGTTATCTCTTATCCATACCTTTAGTTTGCTTAGATCTAGAATTAGTTGAAAGTTTTGAACTGAAGGTTCGATATGGTTAGTCATAAAGTTTTGTCTCGTTATTTGGTCAAGTGTTTTTAAGAATTGTTCGGGTTCTATAACTTGTGGGTTTATGATTCCTTGTTTCCCTAACATAACAGTGTTAAAAATTTCGTCGATGTTTATATGGAGTTCTGATATGGTAGATTCGGTTTGAATTA
>NW_022885212.1:0-18966 GCF_011952205.1 Bombus bifarius
AGCGAGCATATAACAAACAAATGCAGTCGTACAGCGAAAAAGATTTTCATCAGATATTCATTCGTGTGATCGCCTTGGAAAGTGATACATCGAGCAATTTACCGAGTGCCTCAGCAATCGTATTTTTTTTGTGTTTAAATTATTCTACGCATAGTAAAGAGTTATCCCGTTGACCGTGGATTCGTTTGGAATCATTAGTTAAACTTATCATTTGTTAATCTTATCATTTGTTAATCTTATCATTCATTAAACTCAATACTCATAATATTTTGTAAAATCTTGTATATTCGCGTAAATATAATCTCTATTTCATAAAACGATGGCTAATTCAAACGAAGAATCGTTACACGCCTTAAATTCTAATGTTAACCCGACATATATATATATATAAATATTATATTATTTATATATATATATATATATATAAATAATATAATAATAAATCAAACTTGCTCGAGCCTGCTTGAATCTCTGTATCATTGTATCATAATGTGAGAACTTTCACAAGTCAATTCTCTCAGGGTGAGAGTATTATTTTTCCCACTGCTGCGTGTGAAACCCCTATTGGACAAACTGTTCTTTGCAATACATCGATGGATAAATACGCGCACAAACACGCAATACGTGCAATAGAATGCTCGATGTCAATTTTGTGATCCTCTTTTTCAACAGATCTTCGCAAATCCGAAGGTGTAGAATTACCTCCCAAAGACATAAGATGACAACAAACACTTTCTTGACACACTGTATAACATTGAGGTATCCAGTTTTGCCACATACAATTTTGTCATTGTCACGTTTGACTTTGTTCATTGTAAAGTCAAATTTGCACACTCCATCTGTGAAATAGTACGAAGAAATCATAGTGACTTGTATTCCTTATGATATCATGATGCCACATAATTTATAATACAATACAATAATTCGCGAACAGATCGCGAACAGTTAGGTTATTAAACTTATGTTCTTTCATTGAAGACATCGATCGACGCTGTGTTCCAGAAATCGCCAATCACACTTGGCGAAGCATAATAGTAATTTACAATAACAAATACTTAGGAATGCCTAATTTTGTTAAACATAGGGTTCAATTTACAATTATGTAAATATTACTTCTTGAAAGTAACTTCTTAATCAATTTTAACAAATTTTGTAAAAATAAATCGCGTAAAATTTTGTAAAAATTTGTATTAAGCTAATTGCCAACCGAACATGTTCAAACTGTATTTTTTTCAAAACGGGACCTTAAGCTAAAAAGCTTTATTTCACATATTCGACTTGTTCTTGTATGTGGTATCAGCACCTAGTCGGATGCCCGCGTTATGCAGGACACCCTGATGGCGTTGAACGCAACGATTCAAATTGAACTGAAAAGTCGTTATGTTTTCAGAGGACTTGTGTGTAGAGGATGGTTGATCGTGAGATTTATTGGACAAGATTGCTCGTTGTTGAAACCTTCAAGTATATTTTCAAATGATTAAATAAATAATTATAGATAATGTTCGCAAAGACGGTAGATACTCGTAGATACTGATCCATAACTCTCGTGAACTCTTTACGATTGCGTCCGTTTAAACTGGTATAGTATAAACAGATCGGGGGAGAGTCGGAGAATTCAAATTCGTCTTTGTTCGACGGTTCGACGGTAACGTAACGGCGACATATATATGTCGTTTTGCCCGGAGTTTATTTATTAATATATTATGTATGTCCTCACGATCTTGATACTCCGAAGCAAAAAAACAACAACATGATTTGAAATGTTCTCTAGCTCATGTACCGCTACGTGTACTTTCAAGGAGCAAAACTGACACAGTTCCGCTTGTGACGCGATATGGAGATTATCGTTTCACTTCCTTTAACGCATTTTTGCCATTGAAAGACACTAATTTCTGTGACTTGCTTTATCTCTGTTATAAATCTCTCTTTATATTTAAAATTTTATAGTTTTTCTGCAAACGTAAAAGGTAAGTAAATATTAATAAATATTATAATAATATAATATAATGCTATATAATAATATTAATAAATACTTTGCTATTTACTTATTTTATTTCCATTAAGATATATTGTATTTTTCATTGCATTACTTTCATTTTTATTTAGTGTAATAATAAACGCATACGTTAATATTCATTGGCATTAGTGTAATTGTAAGCTTCACTGTAAATTTAATAAAATTTATAAGAACGGAATTATTAAAAGGGTATATATGTGTAATTAAACTAGATTCTATTCACAATGTTACCTCATTATTTTATTATTGTTTCATATATATATATATTTTTTTTTAATTTACATGTGCTTCTAAGTTAATAGAACTAAACACATGTGTATGTATTAATTGCTATATACGTCATAATTTCAACCATAATATTAAATTATGGTATGTATTATTAAAAAGTATAGTTTAATGTATATATTAAATATATATCATTTATTCGTAGATTTTAAATATGGATACTGGATCAAAGAAGGAGATTAAAGAAATGATTACCAAAGATATATCGAATATACATAATTATTCCTTGGATGTTAAAAAATATATTAACAACCAGCTTGAAGACAGTCTGGATTATTTACATGGTTTAATTGCTGAAATACCACAATCAGTCCCTGGCCCTTCAACTACAAAGAGGCCCAAAGTTTTGAAGAAAAAAGGTTATCGCCGTAAAGAGACTATCCCAGAAAATGATATTATCAATATTGACAATACAGTAACAGATTCAGCAGTACATGATAAAACAGAAAATAAAGATGTAAAAACTGGGGATCTGCTGGAAACAACAATTGACCGAACAAAAAGAAAGGCTGCAATAAAAGCTGCAATTAATATTAAAAAGCAGCAGTCAATGTCACTTGTTACAAAATTACGAAGGCTAACTCTTGATGATGACAGTAATGTAAATGTTTGTGTCATATTATGATGAAATTTAATACTTTTAATCTTACCCCATATCTTATGTTACTAATCAATACTAACCCTTATATGTAGTACCCAATAATGTTTGATATCGGTTAATTAATACGTCAAAATATAATTGCTTATACAATTGTATGTACATTGTGTATATAAATACTACTATAACGTTGTTAAATATATTCTAAATTTTTAGAGGAAACGTGGAGGCCGACCTAAAAAAAAGGAAAGTTCTAGAAGTAGTTCAGATGAAAAAAACACAAAAGGTCCTACAAAACATAGTAAAACAAAAAAGAATGTTTTAAGCGAAACAATTTCAAAAGAAGATGCAAAACAGCCAGAAAGGATTGAACCATTAAAGTCTTCAATGACAACAAGAGATAGTAATATAAAGAGAACTTTTTCATGGAGTGAAAACACGAAGGGTAAATATTCTAATATTATTGATGATACAGTAATTCCATCAGCAAAAAATGATATTGAAGATCCTTCAATGTGCGAGGATGCACTTGAGAAATTTACTCCTCTTATGAATTCCACGATGGACATCAATTCTACTTATACGCAGAAGATGATGGACGCTACCGCAATTGTAGAACCTTTATCACCAATAAAATCAAACGAAACGGTAGTAATTAATAAAAACTTGGCTAGTAGTATAGGAAAAAATAATGAACCTAAATTTACATCACGGTCGCTGTTACGCCGGGCCTCTCTGCCTGGCCCAGGTCACACACCGCGGGCCAGACGGACACCAGATGTCCGCTTTTCCGTACGGCGTACCCTCAATATCCTTAAGCACCCGTCATAAACCCGAGTCACTTGCCTGCAAAGGTCCTTTAAACAAAACAAACATCGGGTTCTGAGGAATTTCTAAACACTATTGTCTACCACGGCTGGACAAGGGAAAGTTGGTTTTTCTCACGCACGCTGCAACTTTCCTCCCACTAACCACTTTCTCTCGAGGGCAGTTAAGACCCTTCGTTTAACCAATTAAAAACGAAGCCTATTCCCTCACTCTCCTAAATAACATCGGCACCAACAAATCCGATGGTCCCGTGCGCTAGACACACCCATCCTTAGCTTTCCTCCGACACAGCATCGTCACTCAACTTCACTTCTTCTACATCGTTGGAAAAGTACTACTAAGTATACGCTAATGCCCAGCGGGGCAGTCTAAGCATAACGCGAGAGTCGGTCTCGGTATTGTCGAGCATACACTTCGTCTCCTAAATATCTCATAGTGCTACGTCCACTAACACATTGAATCCAATTATAAGAGCCCTGCTCTAACGCACATATCTATCTTAGCTTCGTGCGACAAGTTGTTAATTACTTACTTCTCTACGTCAGTGTAATCTAAGTGCTGGAAACATATAATTTATAATTCTGGGAATCACAGGGTTATACAACCTCAATCACCCCTATTATCTCAACGGAAATCAGGGGATCGATCAATTCGTGGTGTCGATTGTTATAATCGTAACGGGGATTTACGACCCCCGTTGACGTCTCTCCTTGCGATTACGTCTCCCCGCGATTGGTCGAACAAACAGTCGCCAATAACTCTGCAGGAGGAGGTTCAGCAGCTGAATCAAGCGATTGGACTCACCGAGTTCGAAGAATTATTCGCAGAAGATGAGCCATCCCGTGAAAGGGAAATGTCTAATAGAAACATGACGAAACAGGACATTCAAAATGAAATGAAGAAAAATGTGCCCGTAAGAAGGAGAATCGAGGCCTTTGAAAAAGAAAAAATTTCAGAAAAAGCCATTGTTCAAAAACTGGCACGAAGATCTGTCGAAAAAGCAAAAAAAATCTTATTAGCGAAACAAAAG
This sequence comes from Bombus bifarius, assembly GCF_011952205.1. Classification (NCBI taxonomy): domain Eukaryota; kingdom Metazoa; phylum Arthropoda; class Insecta; order Hymenoptera; family Apidae; genus Bombus; species Bombus bifarius. The sequence continues at coordinate 4,759 of NW_022885212.1, forward strand.
AAGGAGACTCAGATGATGACATCGCAGGTAACATTACAAACAGTATCAAAGTATTCTTCTGTTATTAAAACACAAGCTATTATTCATTCGATATTTTATCCAAAATATAGCTCCAAACAGTAAGGTCCACTTCTGTTTTGCACAGTAAACCTGACGACGACACATCGGACGATGAAGCCAGACCAAGGCGTACAATTCCACATTAGGCGCAATGTAAGTGTTGTTTTACTTAATGAGTTAATAAACATTATAATGCATGGAGTACTCGAATTTTTATCAATTTTAGCGTACATACGCGAAAATGAACTTGCAATGCAACGATAAATTCCGAAGAAAGCAGTCTATAAATTCTTTGATAGAAAAATGTGCACACCAGATTTAACTGAAATGTTTGAAAATATAGATAGGAGTAGATTACAACGCACGTCCAGTGCAATATGGAAGACACCACCGCGTTATTCCATGATGGAAAACGAATAGAAGTTATAATTTGTTAAACTGAATGTTGTTGATTTCAAATTGTGCCTTAGAGCAGGAATACTTGCCATACCTTGCGTGTAATATAAAAATGATGTTACATTGCAACTATCGTTAAAAGATGTATGTGTTCTTAAAATATACCAATGAACGTAAGACTATTTCACTTTTTATATTTTAGAATGATCATAGGCATATATTACTTTTATTATACTAATCAAATTTTACCATTTTTTCTTATTTATATGTATCTTCTTAAGAATTAATAAATAAACCAATTAATAAATAATTGTTTTGGTACGACTTTTTAATGAGAAGTAAATTTTATTAGATTTGCCTTATTATCACCGTCGTGTAATAATTCGCGAGATACGCGTGATATAATTCGCACGATTAAATAGCACTGGTGATTTCGTCTCTTCGTGTAACGAGGAGGGTCTGGTAAATGGGTCGACCGTGGACGTTCAATCTTGTAAGAGAACAAACGGCGGCACCGTATCGTCGAGCATTTTTCTTTCGGTCAACAGCCATCCATTTTATATTTAGCACATTCGGTTGCGACGCTAAATTTTCGTTACACCACCAGTTGTTTCGTCTGAAATTCGCATGACGTAAGTGCATTACACTCTCGCACCCGTCAGCCATTCCTGCGATCACTTCGCGTGCGTTAACTCGATAATATTTCGTCTCTGTTACCTTGTCGCCGTTGCTGCTTGACACATCTCGCTTGCTGGACGACTGATCGATGAAAATTAAAACGGGACGCTGATTTACCGTATCGTTATTTTTGTGTCAGGTATTCTCTTTTTGCCGTTTCGGCGAATTATTTTCATTTCGAACTTTTTTAGTCTTATTGTTACGTCGATTCTTATATTTCAAGATCTAGTCTTGTATGTACGCTGGGGAGCGCTTTTATTTATTGATTCAACAAAGAATATCGTTGTAGGTGTCATACATGCGAGTAAAAGTAACGAAGTACGAGCAGTTTCACTGTAACATACTTCCCGATAATTTCTCGTTATTTATACCATAAGAAAGTATCAAAGAGGAACTCTTATCTCGAACGTGGATCTATTTGTCGATAATGCATGCGTGTAATACTCGAGTGTCGTTCATACAGCGTAAATATACGTGCAGATACGTAAACCTTTTATGATTTTTGTATCAAAGGCAGACCTGCTATAATACTCGCAAGTGAAATATAATTCTACGAAAGAAAATGGAGCAAAAGAGTTTCGTTGGTAATACATTCTTCCTTTTTCATCACAAGTTTCCTCTTTGTTGTGCTTCTGTTACATTATAATCCTGTTAGATTTACGCGCGTAAAATTTCACTTTGTTGCACTATATCTCATCATCGCCATCTGCCGAACACCTGTGAGAAACGCGGTTTACTTTGTCTCAAAGCGAGCAAACGTCTAATTTCACAAATTGGATTTTCATCAACAGCGAGAAGGGCATATGCGATGTAAAGGAGGCTGTAAGGGCGTCCTAGGGCTTACGGTGGTTGTCACGATGCCGGAAGTGACGCCGAGCAGACACGTCAAGGGAAAATCAGAATCGCTATTGGGAAAACCATCACGAACATTTGTCCTTCGCGCCACCAAAATTCTATCTTCTGAGATGTTTTTCGCGTTTCCGAGGTCATCGCCACTCTCCTTAACTTTGCCTTACGATGTATAATATCTCGATGTTACGGTAGTTAGAAATTTGTATTAATTTGGAGAACCTTGCAAAAGTACGCAAATCTGCTACGATAGTCGGATAAAGAGTATCGGCAGAGATCTGAGTATCGGCAGAGATCTGTTCCTTTATCGTGAAACTCTCTCGGACAACTTAGATGCTACCAGATATCGATTCTCGCATCCAACCATTTCGTAATAAACGTAGATCACCCAAGAAATTTCTCAATTGTCATCCGTTAATTTCGCGCAACTTTTGCTTTATTTTAGCTACGTGGGAACCTATTAGTGCGCAAATGTTACCCCGAAAATGTTACTCCTCTGTGCCAAATATCGTTCACGTGTATAATCAAAGTTGCATAAAACCGCGTACAATTGCATCAGGAAATTTCTAATAATTTGCTCGTCTCGCAGGACGAAAACAGGCTCACGAAGGATCCCTCTGTTCTGGCTATCGAATGTACCGCAAGCACGTAGTTTCAAGTGTCCGTTCTCTAGAAAATTCGAAACAATTTATGGTCGATGGTCGAGTGAACGGTGCAACGGTCGAGTCGGAAAGATCAGAAAGACAAATCGTCATAGTTCGAACAGACCGGGAAGCAGAAACGCACTTCCATGATCATTTGTATCGTTGCTCGATCTGTTGCTGCGCACTGACCGAGCAAGCTGTTGATTTTTCTTTTTCTGCAATGCTACTATACTCTACACTCTATGCTTTATACCGTTCTTTTGCCCGCTATTTACCTTGTACGCGAACTTTTTATCGCTAGTGGATTGCAAAAATCCTTTTTTATCACGAATTTTACGTGACAATGCGTAGGTCAAGGTGGACGTAAGACAAAGGAAGGTGTAGATAAATAAGACAGGGTGTATTTAAAAATAATAAGTTATTTATTACAGTTTATTTAATATGTATACAGGCTATTCGTATTATAGCAGCGATAGCTAGTGTTAAATTAACAATGACAGTTTCTATCGTAGTTAATATTATATTGGTTATTGGCCATGACGAAGGCGAATTTTGATAGCCCTGGTCGAGGTCGGTGGTCTGGATCTATAACAAATAATACTATATTAATATAGCAAAAAAATGTCGTAAATATCGATATCATTTGCAAGGCGATTCTTTTTGGGCATAGTGAAATTATGTTGATCAGTTTGTGGATATTAGGTTGAAATTAGATAATAAAGTTATAGATTTACCCGTTTTAAGGGATTGTTCAGGCGCCGTTAATTCACTGGATAGGTCGCCCTGAAGCAGGATGTTTAAATTTTGGATCATATATTGTACTGATAGGAAGTATTTTATCGATACAATTATGAGTTTATTTGATTAAAATATCTAACGTAGTGTCTAGTCACCAAACGAATTAGTAGATCAGCCGTGAACAATGGCAGTAATTTGTATAATAACAAAGGATAAGCCAAATATAGCAGAATGACTCATCGGCTAGCGGGAGGTTGTGCCTAATTATCAAAAGCGAAAGAAATATGAAAGATCCTAGTTTGTAGGACTTGTTGACAATCAATGTCAAAAATTTTTTCGTTTGGTCCATAGAATGTTTTGAGTGGGCTGTATTTCGACACACGACAAAATTGATAACGTAAATAAATCTTATATATTTGTTTCAAGAAATGATAGCTTGTTTGTGAGCGGTATCTTTAGACAGGTTGTTGAAAACTGGATGTTAATTCGGATTTTATATTTTCAATAAGTTCGCATGAGTATTTTAGTCAAATCTAGCACGAATCGAACAGGTGAAAACAATCTATACGGCGTTCGTGCTGAGGTGGTATGGTGATAGGTGCGTAAGGAACTACTCTTGGTGTTTTTAACGAACAATAGTTTATTTAGAACTAATCAACAATCAGAGTTAACAATTAACAATTAACAATTAACAATTACACTTAACAGACAACTGGTAACAACTAACAAATAACGATAGACACCGAGAGATCATTCGACGCGTTGCTATGCAAATAATACCGAGGAGTTACACATTTAATGGCGTAAGACAGACTTCCTGTGCTTTTGTTTCGGATCGCGCAGATTCTTCCCTTCGTAGCCCATCGATATCCCCCACTAGCGTGCATTCAGATGTGCCGCCAGTGCTGGCACGTGTATGCTCTTCCGAGAATTCGGCGGAAAGAGTGTGAAGATATCGATGGTACATTGGGCACGTCGGTGTTGCGCTTTGGCGGCGTCGCGCTTTGCATCCGGAGCCGTTGAAAAGTTCCGTGGCCCGTGCCGCCACAGTGCTTGGCAGGCTTTTATTTTGTTTACCTAGTGGATCGGTATGATAGAGTTCGAGACATGTGGAAAGTACGGCTTCCAGGCAAGCAGGGGCTGATTCAGCGCATTAAAATAAGAAGAAAATTTCGTATAAACGTTTTCGAGTAGACGCTTGCTTTGTGTCACAGTACTTTCTTACCTATCTTTAGAAAAATTACTCGAATCGACCAGTTCCAGTTTCTACGGAAACGCGAATGCGTCGCGTCATAGATCGTCCATCTTGTTCGAACAGCTTACACGAATTTGTCGAAAATTTTGATCGTCACGTCAACTAACGTTTTATAAGTAAGAGATTTTAAACGTCCCCGTATTTAATAATCGAACGGATTCGGATCCGAAGAGCGTATTGGTCCGGAAATAAGGCCAGCACGATTTATCTATTTTCCAAGAAATCGTTCATCTGTGTAATGTTTAGCATCGCAAAATAAGCTATAAGCGGAACGTATGGTCATATTAGGCATATTATGTTATATAAAATTTTCTTCTTATTTCAGTATTCAGAATCAACCTCTGCCATATTTTCCACGTGTTCTGACTCACCTTGTATAATATATAAGAATGATAATTGCAAATATATTTGTATAATAACTCTATGATAAGCGCTTAATAATACATACAGTGAACTTGTAGAGAGTAACGTTTGCTGACTGTCGGAGGCACATTGTTGCTGTCTATGCAAAGACAAGTGCCCATTTCTTGTCGAAGAACTCCAGTCAATTCTAGCGTTTCACCCACATAAGTTTTCAACGCTGAAACATGAAAATATATAGTCGTTATTTTTTAGCTTTGCCTCTATTTGATCTTCATCTTATCTGCTTACGCGCTTAATAATAGAACTAGGTTTGGTCTACGTAAAAAGTAACTTCTTTTTATTAAGACTCATATTTATTAAGATTTAATAAGATACAATTTATTAAGATACATGTAACGAAAGGCAGGAAGTAATAACATTTTACGTGAATTTGCATGGATCGAATATGCTGATGTGCTTACGAATAAGAGAGTATTGATCGATAATTATTAAAGCCAATTGTTTGTGACATGGGAATAAGCAAAAGTCATTTTTAAGTTTAAAGATCTTTAGTTTAGTATTGAAATGTGTTTAATGTATTTTAGCAAAAGTAGATAAAATAGGAATATTAAAAAGTTGTGTTTGGAAGACAAAATTTGACAAAAATGATGCATATACAAATGCTATCTGTGGTCATTAATATATTTTTTCGTTATCGACAGAACATTTTCCCTTGATTTTATTGACATACTGGATTAATCACTTCTTTAAGTTTCTCGTTCTTGAAACAACATCAAAATCGTATATTGTTTCGTGCTAAAAAATCTACTAAATCCATTGACAGTGAAACGATATTTCGTATACGGTTCTTACAAGAATTATTATTATTTAAGACTTAGGAAAACGTATATACAGTAGCCACGCACACTGTGCGTATTTCTGGCGCGCGTTTCCGTTCAGTGACAGTACTTCGGCGGACTGGATTGCCGAAGCGAAAGGGTTAAAAAAATACGATAAAATCACATGTAGCTCTCTATTTGTCTAGTCGCTTTTGTAGCAATATCACTATGTCCTCTGACATACTTGAGGTTTCTTACAATTCACAAATTAAATGAACAACTGTGCAAGCGAAATCGCTGCTGTAGAATCCCCGCTTCTGTAGAATCAGTCGTATGGATTTCAAAATTTAGTGTGTCGCCGGGATTAGCGTTATCCAAAGTACGCCACAGGAATAGAACATAAAGATATTTCTCAAAATTTGTTATTGCTGGTATGATATTGCTGAAATACAAGGCTGCAGTTTCGTAATGTCGTCGAAACATTCAGTTCTTTTTTGGTCAGTCACTTTTCGCGTGCTTTGTATTGCTCTGTCGAATTTGAAAGTTTCTATTACGATAGCGGATGGTGCGAAAGACGCAAGTTTCTAGTATTTTAGAGATGTCTGAACGTCAGCTGCGTGATTATGTAACAAAAAATGGAGATATCCACTGAAATATTTTAACACGCAAGAGATTTCATGTTAAGACAATACACGCAAAGTAAATACACACGAATATAATAGTATATCCCTTTCGATGTCATTCGATTTTTGTATCATTCATTTTTTCCCCGATATATTTGAGCGATTCGAGATAAACAGGATACACTTCTAAACAATTTCTCTCAAAAGTGGCAGGAATTGATATTTTTTTATTCTGAAAACAAATAACTCTGGAAATATTGAAAATGTAAAAGAATAGGAAGCTTAAAATCCGTTCACTTGTCGATGCAATGAGCAGAACTATACATACTTGCGATAATAAGAAGAATATCTCTAATGATACTTTTAATACATCAAAAGGCAAATACTATAAAAAGATTCGACGCGCTCTTTGAATACAGCTACTATCAAGATGTATAAACATTAGAACACATAATTAGCCTAGATCGTGTCGAAGTAGTAAGTACGTATGTACTTTTGACGAATTTTTAAATTCAAAATTCTTTTGAAATCACGTTTAAAATACAGTTATTCTTAGAATATGATTTAAAATATAATCTTCTTTTTACTTTTTGCGTAATTTATTACGCAAATCATTACTAAAGAAAGTTACTTTCCAGTTGTGTTACAAAGTAATCCACTTTGTATACAGGTATGTAATAAATTGCCAGAAACTTTGATGAGAACGAACTTTTTATTAAAAAAAGTGACATCTTTCATGTATGATTTCCTCTTCAATCTAATATTTGCTTGGTAGTAGTATATCAAATATTTTTCAGCTAAAAGTAAGTAATAAATATTCGGTAGGTTTATATGCGGAATGCATAAATAATTGTTATGAATATTGAAAGTATTACATTTTTCTGTCTAAATCGTTTCGGTTCAATTTGGAAAATCTTATTCTGCGTGTGCAATTAATACCAGCAGCATGTCAACTCTAAAGTTTCATATCACGAAAAGAGTTTATGCAAAAGACGAATAAGAGTTAAGTTTGACATCGAGTAAAGAAAACCCAATTTGAAATTGATCTAACATTGTTTTTCTAAATTATTTCTAGGTATTGTTCAATTTGTTCTTTTCTCAATATTGTTGGATTTAATTAACGCAGCGTCATATTTACGCTAATATCTGCTTGTTAAGCATAATTTTAATATATAATAACATGATCTATAACTCTTTACAATTTATATTTTATCATGGCATATGTTTTAGAATATTCTCCGGCTTCTTGTAATTTTTATTCATACCTATTCCACGTGTATCATGTTCTCTTTATTAACTTGAAACGTTTTACACGCACAGGTGTACGCGAGTACTATCAATTACACGTACATACAGAACTTCCTCAAGCTAATATTATCAACTCTAGAGCTATTAATAAATGTTCATAAAGGGGATACTTCTTCACGACATGTAGTTTAATAGTTTATTAACACATTGACTGCCATGCGTGTTTTCAAAAAAATCTGCGTCAGGCCACGCGTACAGCAGTACCGAGCGTTTTCTGCTAGGTGCTCCCCATCGATGTTTTAGTAATACGAGTCTCTCAAGTGGTGATCTCAAGAATGATCTTTCGTTTCATTTGTTCGCAACATTAAAACCACTATCTATCGTTGAATATAATGAAGGAAAGTGTGGTATAGATTATTCCGATCAAATGGTTTCTTATGCCACCACAATTAGAAAAGGAATCAAATGGTACAGAAAACGTGGCATTCAATTCCTTCTGGGAATTTCTGTTGTAAACGCTTCGACGGTTCACAAAATTGCAACAAGGAAAAATATAAATATTGGAATATTTAGACAATTACTAGTTGCAAAATTATTAGGGTTGTCTAAAAATACGAAGAATCCTTGTCTTCGACAGAGTCAGCACAATATCGCCGTTCGGAAAAATGATTCCGGAAGAAGCATTAGACGCGCGTGCAAACTATGTTATGCAAGTAAAAGACGTCGAATGGACCGAACAAAGGCACAAAAGAATTTGAAGAAAACAACAACTTCTTGTCCAAATTGTCCCGACCAACCTCAGCTATGTATAGAATGTTTTTCTTTATTTTATTTTTATTTTATATTTTTTATTTTATAACAATTTTTATTTACAACGTATTACAACGTATTTTTATTTTATAACAATTCAACAGTTTTATTATTATGAAATATCTTTTCAAATACCTACGACGATCCTTAGCAAGTAGTCAAATAAGCGACACCCGAATATGGGTTACGCGGCCTGACCAGAAACTTTGCTGACACCCGAATGCGGGTGTCGTGGTAGTCAACGTGTTAATAAATGTTCTTCAGTAAATTATTAATTTGAATTAAAATACTGGTGGAACTAATATACCTAATTTCGTTTTTATCATGTATTGTTTATGTAGATAGCTTGCTGAAAAAATTGTGCAGGAACGAATCGCGTAACAAAGTACAGTGCATTCGAGATGTAACATTTCAGTGCAAATAATAAATTATTTTCAAACAAATAATCAAAATTTTTATTTAAATCTTCTCGAGATTTTTACGTATTACAAGACAATTGTTATTTTATAAATTCAGAAACATAGTTATATCCACTGTATATACTACGTACATATATGTATAAAATATATGATTTTTTAGGAATATCTCTCTACTTTAAACTGTTACTAGCAAAAATACTTTGCAAGTAGCATTCTTATATGTTGGATTACAAGCTATTTCAATTAGCCTTGCAGTGAATATACTGTACAATATTTGTAATTTTAGCGAATGTCGTGATATTGTTCTGTAGGAGTACCAAAACATAGTTACCTTCTATTAGCAAATAAAATTCTATTTTTGATGAAATTTAGTAAAAAATATTAAAGTATCCGAGGAACAATTTCTTTTGCCTACAAAAGTCACTTTGAGCAGGTGAAATCGAATCTTCAAGATTTTGATTAACATGTGATGATCCGAGATACAGTAAAACTTTGCATCGCTCTATTGAAAAATATTTGTGCGCTAGGAATAAATCTCGAGTAAATAATGAGTTTGCTATTTTAAAGATAAAACGTGTAACAGGCATTACATGTAAGAAATACAATGCAGGCAAAATAACAGCTCACTTAACATTTCTGTTAATTTCTAAATACATAGGATTTTTCACCAGATATTAGCGCTTTTATTGGAACAAACAAATGAAAATGAACAATTCCGTGTAACATATTTCGGAGCCATATTGATCTGATATGTCAAACATATACATTGATATTTCGAAAATTAAAAATTATTTTCTAGAGTTGACATGTTGTTTTTCAGGTAAGTAAAAGTGTATTGATGTTAGAAAAAAAAATAAAGTTTTCTTTATTTATTTTTTACCTCAAATTCCTTTTTTTATTTTGTTATTTTACGTGACAACCGCATGAAAACATACTTCTTAGTTTCCTACTTTCTTTCATACTTCCCCATTCCTATTTTCGTAGTTAATAAGTTAAAACTATTATTCTCAATGTACTGTACGTATTAATTTCAATTCAGTGTATCCTACTATTATTATTAATTGGATATAGAACGCTGCTATATAATATTGATAGTTCAAGAAAAGTATGAAAGCAGTGAAAATTATAGAGTTGTAAGAAACAGGACGACAGAAACAGGACAGAATCGCAACAGACGGACATTGCAAAAGTGTCTTTTGCTCCGCCTCCAAGGGTTTGCACCCCCCCATCTGTTTTCAAAATTTCCTAAGGAATTATACCTGGCTTTATACCCGAGCAAATTTTATGACCGCATGAAAACATACTTCTTAGTTTCCTACTTTCTTTCATATTTCCCCATTTCTATTTTCGTAGTTAATAAGTTGAAACTAATTTGTATTCAATGTATCTCAAATATTATTTATAAAAAATGAGAAAATTTAATATATAAAATATAATTATGTAAATAATATATTTAAATTAGTATATGGGTATTCAATTATTTTTTTTCCTAATCAAGTAAGTATAATAAAAATATTAATAAATGATCAATAAAAAATTTTATTTATAAAATAAAATTTATTATTTTTTAAATTATTTAAATTAATTAATGGAATTAAATATAAAATAAAAATTGATATAAAAAGTATAATTACTCCTCCTAGTTTATTTGGAATTGTTCGTAGAATTGAATATGCAAATAAAAAATATCATTCAGGTTTAATATGAATTGGTGTAATTATTGGATTTGCTATTTTAAAATTATCTGGATCAGCTAAGATGTAAGGTATTTGTAAGTTAATTAATATAAATAAAATAAAATTAAATAAAATATGTAAATATATAATGAAAAATAAAATGATGCTCCGTTTATATGAATTAATCGAATTAATCATCCTGAGTTTATATCTTTTATAATATTTGAAATTCTATTAAATGCAATATTGATATTTGGACAGTAATGTATTGATAAAAATAATCCTGAGATAATTTGAATTATTAAAAATATTCCAAGTATTGATCCAAAATTTCATAAGTAATTAATATTAATTGTTGTAGGTAAATTAATAAATGATATAGGTGTTACGACCGTTCGCGGAGAGACGCGGTCGCTAGGAGGACGCGTCAGCGAGAGGCGTAAATTCTCGCTACGATCATGTTAATCGACGCCGCGAAATAGTCGTTCCCCTGTTTCGTTTAGGATAACAGAGGTGGTTTAATGAATGTAACACTGTATTAACAGGTTAACATAGAACAATATATTTTACAATAATCTGATGAAGATGTTACAGAAATTTTATTCGACTTTGATCTCTAGATAAATTCGTTTGCTATTGGTCTGATATGTCGAAGTGTCGCGTTTGACTCGTCAGAAGGAACTGCACGCCCTTCGATTATTTTCGTCTTTTCTGGAAGGCGACCCCCACTACGTTCGGATCACGCCACATTCTTTTACGCGAGGTAAAATAACGGCCACGAGTCGACGTTTCTGGAGGTCGCCCTGCTTAATGAACCATGCGCTTGCCACTACAATGTTTGTTTGCCGGGCAGCCGCGACGATCCGTCTGCGACGTTGTAGGACCGCGAGCGACGGTTATAAAATACAGCCTGTGGTAAGCCTCGTGGCGTAACACATATCAAAACCAAGCCAACCAATAAACGAAGAACAGGAATGCTCAGCTACAAACGAAGTTGATATGGAGACAATACCAAACAATGAAGAGACCAATACCAATAACGAATTAACCCAACAGGATGAAGGCTGGAAGGTGGCAAGTTGTAACAAGAAACGAAAAATAACAGGAAATCCAGATACAGAAAAGCAGCGATGGCTGCAAGAATTACCATTAAGAAACTCCCTCAGCTCACTAACGGAAGAAATAGACGACGACCTAACAACCAAAAACCCAACACAATCAACACACACTACAAAACCATATAGTTGGGAAGGAAAACTACACAAGAAAACAAACCAAATTAGAACAAGTAAAAATACAAACAAACACCCCAGAAAATTATAGGAAAGTGATACAAGAACTAAAAGAAAAAAACGCTATGTATCACACGTACCAGCTGAAAACGGAAAGGAGCTACGAAATAGTTATAAGAGGACTACATTCAAAAACTAACACAAAAAAAACTAAGTGACGAATTAGCAAAAATTGGCCACCAAACAGGAGCAAGAAACAATATGACAAGATACGATACGAAGCAACCATTACCATTATTCTTAATAGAACTGGAACCTAGAACCAACAACAAGGAAACCTACGAAATCAAAAGAATTCTAAATACGATAGTAACAGTGGAACCACCACGCCACAAAAATGATATACCACAATGCATGCGGTGTCAACAATACGGTCATACTAAAAATTATTGTAACAGAAGCCCGGCATGTGTTAAATGTGCAAACAATCATTTAACAACACACTGTCCATACGTAGGGAAAATAAATGAAGTAAAATGTTACAACTGTAATGGAAACCACCCAGCCAGCTATAAAGGATGTGAAATCAGGAAACGATTACAACGTAAAGTGTCTCCACCACTTCGCAATAGATCAATCAATAACTACGAACCACAACAAAGTATAACGGATAATTAAGCAACATTGAAAGCACAAAATGAACCAAAAGTTATAAACAGAAACACAGATCCCCAAGGAAACCGAAGCTACGCGCAAGTAACCCAAAACATTAGACAAGCAATGCCCACAAACAAACAGAATCAAATCAACAGTACCGAAGATGATACAGAAATCAAAGAAATGCTCAAACAATCCATTAAAGGTACGGAGATATTAAGAAAAATGGTAAGTGAGCTAAACGCAATACTAAGGCAACAAGTACAACAAACAACAGTCATGTTACAACTACTCACAAACTTGCTAAGTAAAAAATAAAAATAGACATGCATAAAATAGCAGCCTGGAACTCTAACGAACTACAACAAAGGGCCCTAGAAACTAAAACATTCCTGTATTACAATAATATCTACATACTACCCGTATCGGAAACACACTTCATTATAAAAAGCTATATAAAAATACCGCACTACACCATATACGACACCAAGCATCACTTAGGGAAAGCACACGGAGGGACGGCAGTAGTAATAAAACACGACATTAAACATCACTGTTACGTCGCGTAACACTCTACCTAGCCCAGGCCACACACCGCGGGCAAGATGGCAACCAGATGTCTTCGGATACTCACTGCGTACCCTCAATAGTCTCAAGTATCTTCCATAAATCTCAGGAATTTCCTAGTAGAGGTCCTTCAAACCAAACAAACGTCAGCATTTCTAAAGACCATTATCTACCACGGCTTGACAAGGGAAAGTTAGTTTTTCTCACGTGTGATGCAACTTTCCTCCCATTAACCATTTTCTCTCGAGGGCGGTTAAGACCCTTCGTTTAACCAATTAACAACGAAGCCTATTTCCCTCACTCTCTTAACTAAACTCGTCACCAACAAATCCGATGGTCCCGTGCGCTAGACACACCCATCCTTAGCTTTCCTCCGACACAGCATCGTCTCCCAAGACAGTACTGATTTTACATCCTTCGAACGGTCAACATCCTTTAACCGGGTATACACACCCGTAGATCAGTCACTCATTCATCTAGTACATACGCACCAGCGTAACTGCCTTCGTTATAAGTTGTTGGAATAAACGGTGAAATATAACTTACTCTACTGTGTCATATTCATTTAACCACCTCTGTTATCTTAACCGAAACAGGGGAACGACTACTTCGCGGCGTCGATTCACCGAATCGTAGCGAGAATTTACGCCTCTCGCTGACGCGTTTTCCTCGCGACCGCGTCTCTCCGCGAACGGTCGTAACAATCACCTACACAACAAAGTAAGAAAGGAATATACCCAAGCAACCAGCGTTACAGTACAAATTAGCAGCAACCACTTCCAGTTGTCAGCAGTATATGTACCACCGCGATACAAAATGACAACACAAATGTGGGAAGAGTACTTTCAACACTTAGGTGACAAGTATATCGCAGCGGGAGACTACAATGCAAAGCACACGCTATGGGGATCAAGAATTACCACACCTCGAGGTAGAACTCTGGAAAAATACATTAGAAATAACAACCTCAATATATTATACACAGGAAGACCGACACATTTGCCGACAGACCTGAGCAAAATTCCTGACCTACTCGATCTTGCAGTTACAAAGAGAGTAAACGCAAATAAACTAAAAAAAAACACCCAGGCTCGAGCTTAGCTCCGATCATACACGCATAATAATTGCATACAGATACAAACTAATACTTTATAGCAATCCAGAGACACTATGCA
>NW_022885213.1:0-23193 GCF_011952205.1 Bombus bifarius
ATACGATAAAATCACATGTAGCTCTCTATTTGTCTAGTCGCTTCTGTAGCAATATCACTATGTCCTCTGACATACTTGAGGTTTCTTACAATTCACAAATTAAATGAACAACTGTGCAAGCGAAATCGCTGCTGTAGAATCCCCGCTTCTGTAGAATCAGTCGTATGTATTTCAAAATTTAGTGTGTCGCCGGGATTAGCGTTATCCAAAGTACGTCACAGGAATAGAACATAAAGATATTTCTCAAAATTTGTTATTGCTGGTATGATATTGCTGAAATACAAGGCTGCAGTTTCTTAATGTCGTCAAAACATTCAGTTCTTTTTTGGTCAGTCACTTTTCGCGTGCTTTGTATTGCTCTGTCGAATTTGAAAGTTTCTATTACGATAGCGGATTGTGCGAAAGACGCAAGTTTCTAGTATTTTAGAGATGTCTGAACGTCAGCTGCGTGATTATGTAACAAAAAATGGAGATATCCATTGAAATATTTTAACACGCAAGAGATTTCATGTTAAGACAATACACGCAAAGTAAATACACACGAATATAATAGTATATCCCTTTCTATGTCATTCGATTTTTGTATCATTCATTTTTTCCCCGATATATTTGAGCGATTCGAGATAAACAGGATACACTTCTAAACAATTTCTCTCAAAAGTGGCAGGAATTAATATTTTTTTATTCTGAAAACAAATAACTCTGGAAATATTGAAAATGTAAAAGAATAGGAAGCTTAAAATCCGTTCACTTGTCGATGCAATGAGCAGAACTATACATACTTGCGATAATAAGAAGAATATCTCTAATGATACTTTTAATACATCAAAAGGCAAATACTATAAAAAGATTCGACGCGCTCTTTGAATACAGCTACTATCAAGATGTATAAACATTAGAACACATAATTAGCCTAGATCGTGTCGAAGTAGTAAGTACGTATGTACTTTTGACGAATTTTTAAATTCAAAATTCTTTTGAAATCACGTTTAAAATACAGTTATTCTTAGAATATGATTTAAAATATAATCTCCTTTTTACTTTTTGCGTAATTTATTACGCAAATCATTACTAAAGAAAGTTACTTTCCAGTTGTGTTACAAAGTAATCCACTTTGTATACAGGTATGTAATAAATTGCCAGAAACTTTGATGAGAACGAACTTTTTATTAAAAAAAGTGACATCTTTCATGTATGATTTCCTCTTCAATCTAATATTTGCTTGGTAGTAGTATATCAAATATTTTTCAGCTAAAAGTAAGTAATAAATATTCGGTAGGTTTATATGCGGAATGCATAAATAATTGTTATGAATATTGAAAGTATTACATTTTTCTGTCTAAATCGTTTCGGTTCAATTTGGAAAATCTTATTCTGCGTGTGCAATTAATACCAGCAGCATGTCAACTCTAAAGTTTCATATCACGAAAAGAGTTTATGCAAAAGACGAATAAGAGTTAAGTTTGACATCGAGTAAAGAAAACCCAATTTGAAATTGATCTAACATTGTTTTTCTAAATTATTTCTAGGTATTGTTCAATTTGTTCTTTTCTCAATATTGTTGGATTTAATTAACGCAGCGTCATATTTACGCTAATATCTGCTTGTTAAGCATAATTTTAATATATAATAACATGATCTATAACTCTTTACAATTTATATTTTATCATGGCATATGTTTTAGAATATTCTCCGGCTTCTTGTAATTTTTATTCATACCTATTCCACGTGTATCATGTTCTCTTTATTAACTTGAAACGTTTTACACGCACAGGTGTACGCGAGTACTATCAATTACACGTACATACAGAACTTCCTCAAGCTAATATTATCAACTCTAGAGCTATTAATAAATGTTCATAAAGGGGATACTTCTTCACGACATGTAGTTTAATAGTTTA
The DNA here is from genome assembly GCF_011952205.1 of Bombus bifarius. Lineage (NCBI taxonomy): Eukaryota > Metazoa > Arthropoda > Insecta > Hymenoptera > Apidae > Bombus > Bombus bifarius. The sequence goes on from NW_022885213.1 coordinate 1,902, forward strand.
TTAACACATTGACTGCCATGCGTGTTTTCAAAAAAATCTGCGTCAGGCCACGCGTACAGCAGTACCGAGCGTTTTCTGCTAGGTGCTCCCCATCGATGTTTTAGTAATACGAGTCTCTCAAGTGGTGATCTCAAGAATGATCTTTCGTTTCATTTGTTCGCAACATTAAAACCACTATCTATCGTTGAATATAATGAAGGAAAGTGTGGTATAGATTATTCCGATCAAATGGTTTCTTATGCCACCACAATTAGAAAAGGAATCAAATGGTACAGAAAACGTGGCATTCAATTCCTTCTGGGAATTTCTGTTGTAAACGCTTCGACGGTTCACAAAATTGCAACAAGGAAAAATATAAATATTGGAATATTTAGACAATTACTAGTTGCAAAATTATTAGGGTTGTCTAAAAATACGAAGAATCCTTGTCTTCGACAGAGTCAGCACAATATCGCCGTTCGGAAAAATGATTCCGGAAGAAGCATTAGACGCGCGTGCAAACTATGTTATGCAAGTAAAAGACGTCGAATGGACCGAACAAAGGCACAAAAGAATTTGAAGAAAACAACAACTTCTTGTCCAAATTGTCCCGACCAACCTCAGCTATGTATAGAATGTTTTTTTTTATTTTATTTTTATTTTATATTTTTTATTTTATAACAATTTTTATTTACAACGTATTACAACGTATTTTTATTTTATAACAATTCAACAGTTTTATTATTATGAAATATCTTTTCAAATACCTACGACGATCCTTAGCAAGTAGTCAAATAAGCGACACCCGAATATGGGTTACGCGGCCTGACCAGAAACTTTGCTGACACCCGAATGCGGGTGTCGTGGTAGTCAACGTGTTAATAAATGTTCTTCAGTAAATTATTAATTTGAATTAAAATACTGGTGGAACTAATATACCTAATTTCGTTTTTATCATGTATTGTTTATGTAGATAGCTTGCTGAAAAAATTGTGCAGGAACGAATCGCGTAACAAAGTACAGTGCATTCGAGATGTAACATTTCAGTGCAAATAATAAATTATTTTCAAACAAATAATCAAAATTTTTATTTAAATCTTCTCGAGATTTTTACGTATTACAAGACAATTGTTATTTTATAAATTCAGAAACATAGTTATATCCACTGTATATACTACGTACATATATGTATAAAATATATGATTTTTTAGGAATATCTCTCTACTTTAAACTGTTACTAGCAAAAATACTTTGCAAGTAGCATTCTTATATGTTGGATTACAAGCTATTTCAATTAGCCTTGCAGTGAATATACTGTACAATATTTGTAATTTTAGCGAATGTCGTGATATTGTTCTGTAGGAGTACCAAAACATAGTTACCTTCTATTAGCAAATAAAATTCTATTTTTGATGAAATTTAGTAAAAAATATTAAAGTATCCGAGGAACAATTTCTTTTGCCTACAAAAGTCACTTTGAGCAGGTGAAATCGAATCTTCAAGATTTTGATTAACTTGTGATGATCCGAGATACAGTAAAACTTTGCATCGCTCTATTGAAAAATATTTGTGCGCTAGGAATAAATCTCGAGTAAATAATGAGTTTGCTATTTTAAAGATAAAACGTGTAACAGGCATTACATGTAAGAAATACAATGCGGGCAAAATAACAGCTCACTTAACATTTCTGTTAATTTCTAAATACATAGGATTTTTCACCAGATATTAGCGCTTTTATTGGAACAAACAAATGAAAATGAACAATTCCGTGTAACATATTTCGGAGCCATATTGATCTGATATGTCAAACATATACATTGATATTTCGAAAATTAAAAATTATTTTCTAGAGTTGACATGTTGTTTTTCAGGTAAGTAAAAGTGTATTGATGTTAGAAAAAAAAATAAAGTTTTCTTTATTTATTTTTTACCTCAAATTCCTTTTTTTATTTTGTTATTTTACGTGACAACCGCATGAAAACATACTTCTTAGTTTCCTACTTTCTTTCATACTTCCCCATTCCTATTTTCGTAGTTAATAAGTTAAAACTATTATTCTCAATGTACTGTACGTATTAATTTCAATTCAGTGTATCCTACTATTATTATTAATTGGATATAGAACGCTGCTATATAATATTGATAGTTCAAGAAAAGTATGAAAGCAGTGAAAATTATAGAGTTGTAAGAAACAGGACGACAGAAACAGGACAGAATCGCAACAGACGGACATTGCAAAAGTGTCTTTTGCTCCGCCTCCAAGGGTTTGCACCCCCCCATCTGTTTTCAAAATTTCCTAAGGAATTATACCTGGCTTTATACCCGAGCAAATTTTATGACCGCATGAAAACATACTTCTTAGTTTCCTACTTTCTTTCATATTTCCCCATTTCTATTTTCGTAGTTAATAAGTTGAAACTAATTTGTATTCAATGTATCTCAAATATTATTTATAAAAAATGAGAAAATTTAATATATAAAATATAATTATGTAAATAATATATTTAAATTAGTATATGGGTATTCAATTATTTTTTTTCCTAATCAAGTAAGTATAATAAAAATATTAATAAATGATCAATAAAAAATTTTATTTATAAAATAAAATTTATTATTTTTTAAATTATTTAAATTAATTAATGGAATTAAATATAAAATAAAAATTGATATAAAAAGTATAATTACTCCTCCTAGTTTATTTGGAATTGTTCGTAGAATTGAATATGCAAATAAAAAATATCATTCAGGTTTAATATGAATTGGTGTAATTATTGGATTTGCTATTTTAAAATTATCTGGATCAGCTAAGATGTAAGGTATTTGTAAGTTAATTAATATAAATAAAATAAAATTAAATAAAATATGTAAATATATAATGAAAAATAAAATGATGCTCCGTTTATATGAATTAATCGAATTAATCATCCTGAGTTTATATCTTTTATAATATTTGAAATTCTATTAAATGCAATATTGATATTTGGACAGTAATGTATTGATAAAAATAATCCTGAGATAATTTGAATTATTAAAAATATTCCAAGTATTGATCCAAAATTTCATAAGTAATTAATATTAATTGTTGTAGGTAAATTAATAAATGATATAGGTGTTACGACCGTTCGCGGAGAGACGCGGTCGCTAGGAGGACGCGTCAGCGAGAGGCGTAAATTCTCGCTACGATCATGTTAATCGACGCCGCGAAATAGTCGTTCCCCTGTTTCGTTTAGGATAACAGAGGTGGTTTAATGAATGTAACACTGTATTAACAGGTTAACATAGAACAATATATTTTACAATAATCTGATGAAGATGTTACAGAAATTTTATTCGACTTTGATCTCTAGATAAATTCGTTTGCTATTGGTCTGATATGTCGAAGTGTCGCGTTTGACTCGTCAGAAGGAACTGCACGCCCTTCGATTATTTTCGTCTTTTCTGGAAGGCGACCCCCACTACGTTCGGATCACGCCACATTCTTTTACGCGAGGTAAAATAACGGCCACGAGTCGACGTTTCTGGAGGTCGCCCTGCTTAATGAACCATGCGCTTGCCACTACAATGTTTGTTTGCCGGGCAGCCGCGACGATCCGTCTGCGACGTTGTAGGACCGCGAGCGACGGTTATAAAATACAGCCTGTGGTAAGCCTCGTGGCGTAACACATATCAAAACCAAGCCAACCAATAAACGAAGAACAGGAATGCTCAGCTACAAACGAAGTTGATATGGAGACAATACCAAACAATGAAGAGACCAATACCAATAACGAATTAACCCAACAGGATGAAGGCTGGAAGGTGGCAAGTTGTAACAAGAAACGAAAAATAACAGGAAATCCAGATACAGAAAAGCAGCGATGGCTGCAAGAATTACCATTAAGAAACTCCCTCAGCTCACTAACGGAAGAAATAGACGACGACCTAACAACCAAAAACCCAACACAATCAACACACACTACAAAACCATATAGTTGGGAAGGAAAACTACACAAGAAAACAAACCAAATTAGAACAAGTAAAAATACAAACAAACACCCCAGAAAATTATAGGAAAGTGATACAAGAACTAAAAGAAAAAAACGCTATGTATCACACGTACCAGCTGAAAACGGAAAGGAGCTACGAAATAGTTATAAGAGGACTACATTCAAAAACTAACACAAAAAAAACTAAGTGACGAATTAGCAAAAATTGGCCACCAAACAGGAGCAAGAAACAATATGACAAGATACGATACGAAGCAACCATTACCATTATTCTTAATAGAACTGGAACCTAGAACCAACAACAAGGAAACCTACGAAATCAAAAGAATTCTAAATACGATAGTAACAGTGGAACCACCACGCCACAAAAATGATATACCACAATGCATGCGGTGTCAACAATACGGTCATACTAAAAATTATTGTAACAGAAGCCCGGCATGTGTTAAATGTGCAAACAATCATTTAACAACACACTGTCCATACGTAGGGAAAATAAATGAAGTAAAATGTTACAACTGTAATGGAAACCACCCAGCCAGCTATAAAGGATGTGAAATCAGGAAACGATTACAACGTAAAGTGTCTCCACCACTTCGCAATAGATCAATCAATAACTACGAACCACAACAAAGTATAACGGATAATTAAGCAACATTGAAAGCACAAAATGAACCAAAAGTTATAAACAGAAACACAGATCCCCAAGGAAACCGAAGCTACGCGCAAGTAACCCAAAACATTAGACAAGCAATGCCCACAAACAAACAGAATCAAATCAACAGTACCGAAGATGATACAGAAATCAAAGAAATGCTCAAACAATCCATTAAAGGTACGGAGATATTAAGAAAAATGGTAAGTGAGCTAAACGCAATACTAAGGCAACAAGTACAACAAACAACAGTCATGTTACAACTACTCACAAACTTGCTAAGTAAAAAATAAAAATAGACATGCATAAAATAGCAGCCTGGAACTCTAACGAACTACAACAAAGGGCCCTAGAAACTAAAACATTCCTGTATTACAATAATATCTACATACTACCCGTATCGGAAACACACTTCATTATAAAAAGCTATATAAAAATACCGCACTACACCATATACGACACCAAGCATCACTTAGGGAAAGCACACGGAGGGACGGCAGTAGTAATAAAACACGACATTAAACATCACTGTTACGTCGCGTAACACTCTACCTAGCCCAGGCCACACACCGCGGGCAAGATGGCAACCAGATGTCTTCGGATACTCACTGCGTACCCTCAATAGTCTCAAGTATCTTCCATAAATCTCAGGAATTTCCTAGTAGAGGTCCTTCAAACCAAACAAACGTCAGCATTTCTAAAGACCATTATCTACCACGGCTTGACAAGGGAAAGTTAGTTTTTCTCACGTGTGATGCAACTTTCCTCCCATTAACCATTTTCTCTCGAGGGCGGTTAAGACCCTTCGTTTAACCAATTAACAACGAAGCCTATTTCCCTCACTCTCTTAACTAAACTCGTCACCAACAAATCCGATGGTCCCGTGCGCTAGACACACCCATCCTTAGCTTTCCTCCGACACAGCATCGTCTCCCAAGACAGTACTGATTTTACATCCTTCGAACGGTCAACATCCTTTAACCGGGTATACACACCCGTAGATCAGTCACTCATTCATCTAGTACATACGCACCAGCGTAACTGCCTTCGTTATAAGTTGTTGGAATAAACGGTGAAATATAACTTACTCTACTGTGTCATATTCATTTAACCACCTCTGTTATCTTAACCGAAACAGGGGAACGACTACTTCGCGGCGTCGATTCACCGAATCGTAGCGAGAATTTACGCCTCTCGCTGACGCGTTTTCCTCGCGACCGCGTCTCTCCGCGAACGGTCGTAACAATCACCTACACAACAAAGTAAGAAAGGAATATACCCAAGCAACCAGCGTTACAGTACAAATTAGCAGCAACCACTTCCAGTTGTCAGCAGTATATGTACCACCGCGATACAAAATGACAACACAAATGTGGGAAGAGTACTTTCAACACTTAGGTGACAAGTATATCGCAGCGGGAGACTACAATGCAAAGCACACGCTATGGGGATCAAGAATTACCACACCTCGAGGTAGAACTCTGGAAAAATACATTAGAAATAACAACCTCAATATATTATACACAGGAAGACCGACACATTTGCCGACAGACCTGAGCAAAATTCCTGACCTACTCGATCTTGCAGTTACAAAGAGAGTAAACGCAAATAAACTAAAAAAAAACACCCAGGCTCGAGCTTAGCTCCGATCATACACGCATAATAATTGCATACAGATACAAACTAATACTTTATAGCAATCCAGAGACACTATGCAATAAAACCACCAAATGGCAAACTTTTAAAGAAATAATCGAGAGCAAAACCAACTGCAACATCCCATTGGAAACACCCGAATGCATCGAACAGGGAGTAAAAACATTGACAGAAACTATCCAAGAAGCAACATGGGCAACCACTATACCTGAACCAATTGTTAATTCGACCAATCGCGGGGAGACGTAGTCGCGAGGAGAGACGTCAACGGGAGTCGTAAATTCCGGTTACGATTATAACAATCGACACCACGAATTGATCGATCCCCTGATTTCCGTTGAGATAATAGGGCTGATTGAGTTTGTATAACACTGTGATTCACAGAATTATAAATTATATATTTCCAACACTTAGATTACACTGTTGAGCATAGATAAATAGATAATCACTTATCGCACGAAGATAAGATAGATATGTACGTTAGAGCAGGGCTCTTATAATTGGATTTAGTGTATTAGTGGACGTAGCACTATAATATATGTCGGAGATGAAAGAACACCGGTGTCTGTAATTGAACAATTGTAGTTATTCAATCCGATTGTAATTGTTCGAGAGTTGTGACAATGAGCTTGGGCTCGAGGCGACAGTCAGTCGCCGAACGTAGCCGCGGTCACGGGATGAACGCTTTGCCTAGCAAAGGTATGGAGTAATTCTATAGCTCTCCTTAAAGGAAATATTCGTGGCGACACGCGACAGTAAACATTCCAACGGTTTCTGTCCCGTGGCTCGCCACACGCACACCCTATTCTTCGAGTAAGATGATTGCCAGATGTCGATGCGTCTCCGCAGTACATGTTCGGCTAGCCCGAGGGCCCGTTATAAATCTTAAGGTTTAGTTAACTAAAGTCCTTCAAACAGACAAACAGTCTTTGTCCCAACTACGGGAAGATAGGGGAGACATATTTTTCAACGAGCGGCGTCTCCCACTAGCAACTCTCCCTCGAAGGCGGCTAGCATCTTTTTCTAACCACCGATATGGAGATTGACCAATTAGCAGCAACGTCAATTTCCCTTACTTTCTGAACGAAGGCTTTTCTCGACGAATCCGATGATCTCGTATCCTTAGACACACCCCATTATAGTTTTCCTCTGTGACATCATCGGGACGGGAAAGGCATTCTCGTTCGCGATCTCACTGATGAAAGGAGTAACCCTTTACGACCAGTGAATATCACGCATCCGACTTAGATTTTGTGAGTACGTTCATCTATCATCCCGTCGACCGCGGATTCGTTATTGAACCTAGGATCATTGTCATTAGTTTCTCGAGTGCCTAACTACCACGGTTACTTGTCCCTCTCTATAATAATCGTATTTGCACTAGTCGATGTCTTCTCTATTGCACAACGACAACGTGTAACCCAAACGAAGATTCGTTTCACGCCCCTAACCCTAATTCTAATGTCCGCTCCGACATATATATAACTATTCTAAAATTAATCCCAAGTGTAAATTTAGTGTCCCTATAACATTATGTCGGCCTTAAAGATCCACAATTCTCAACAAACATTGACGGGAGAGGTGCTTAACACACACGAAAGGGTTAAATACCTAGGCATAGTGTTGGACTCTAACAGAAATTATTTTGATCATTTTGATGCGGTTTGTAATAGAGCGGATGAGATTGTAGGAGCTATCAGAGAGCTCTTGCCAAATGTGAACGGCCCCTCCGACGCCTGTAGGAAGTTATACCATCAGGTGTGGGAGCCGGTCGTGCTATATGCTTCACCGGCCTGAGTGGATGCGCTCAGCAGGATTAAGACTGTAGGCAAAGTCTGCAGGGCAAGGAGTGCTCTGATAAGTACCTCAACGGCCTACAGGACAGTTTCGCATGCGGCGTTGTGCGTGTTGACAGGGACTATGCCCATTCATATCAGGGCTCAGTGTCGAGGAAAAATCTACGTGGTTAGGAAAAAACTAGCCCGACCTGATCTTGGCGACTCAGAAGCATTCCTAAATCAGCTACATCTGTACGAAGAGGAAACGGTAGAGTGGAGAAGAGAGTGGACCAGGTCCAACACGAACAATTGGACAAGGAGGCTGATCGAGGATGCAGCCATCTTTAGAAAAAGGAAGAGAAGTATAGACCACTACACCATGCAGCTATTGACTGGGCATGGTATCTTCAACACGTATAGGGTCAGAATAAACAATGAAACCGCCGACAAATGCAGGGATTGCGACGCGTGCCCAGATGATGCGGAGCACGCCTTATTGAGGTCTTCAAGATGGGCAGACCAGTGTACTACTCTGGAAAATGTCGTTAGCGACACATTCACAATAAATAACATAATCGTATTGGTGTCGGCCGACGACCATACTTGAGGGTTGTTCCGTAGTTTCTGCGGGACAGTGATGAGAACAAGACAGACACAAGAAAGGTACAAAGGCGGAGCGATTCGAAGATGGGGAAGAAGAGGATGATGACTATATCCGAAGAAACGGAGGCATTTGTTTGATAAGGAGTTGACGCATCGAATGGGGTCTCATGGAAGTAATGTGCTATTAACAGTGCCGTCGAGACTCTCCGCTCGAAGAAGGATTGGAAGAGGAGGGGTTGTTAGTGGGTATGGCACTACCATCAGCCGAGTCCCACATAACCCGGCGACGCGGGTCGTCTGGTATGCGTAAAGCATTTTCCCCTCCTCGCGAAAAGAAAGGTCATAGACAGAAAAATAGGGTAGATAATAAAATCAACGTGTAATTAAAATAAATATCTAATTTTATATTAAATATTAATTATGTATACAATTTGAAAATTCTTGCATTAAGTGCCGATGTTTAGAGTTTAAGCAATCGTAGTTCATTGTTAAATAAAGGTCAATTTGGGCAATGGCCATGTAAAATGCGATTTTAATGGAATTGGGTGAGATTGGTGGTCCGGGCCTAAAATAAAAATAAAATAAAATATATATGTCAGAGATAAGAGGACACCGGTGCCTTCCCTCTGAAACCTCGCGAAAATCCATAAAAACATCGTAATTAAAATCAACAGTTGTAATTAAACGATTTGCCGTCATTCTACCCAATTGTATTTGTTTGAGACTTGTGACAATGAGCTTGGGCTCAAGGCGACAATTAGTCGCCGAACGTAGCCGCGGTCAACAGGACGAACTCTCCATCTAACAAAGGCATTGAGTAACCCTATAGCTCTCCTTAAAAGAAAGATTTGTAGCGACACGTGGCAGTAAACATTCCAACGGTTTCTGTCCCGTAGCTCGCCACACGCAGATCCTATTCCCCGGGCAGGATGTTTACCAGATGCCGACGCGTCTCCGCAGTACGTGATCGGCTAGCCCGAGGACCGTTATAAACACTAATATCTAGTTACCTAAAATCCTTCAACATATAAACAGTCTTTGTCCCAGTTACAGGAAGACAGGAGAAACCTATTTTTCCACGAACAACGTCTCCCACTAGCAACCTTCCCTCGAGGGCGGCTAGCATCCTTTTCTAACTACCGATATGGAGATTGGCCAATCAGCAGCAACGTCAATTTCCCTTATTTTCCGAACGTAGGATATCCCCGACGAATCCGATGATCTCGTGTCCTTAGACACACCCCATCATAGTTTTCCTCTAAGGTATCACCGGGACGCCATTCTCTCTTGCGATCTCATCGACAAAAAGATTAACGCCTTACGGTCAGTGAATATTAACAAAGGATCCGACGTAGATTTTTGCGAGTGCGTACGACTACCATCCCGTCGACCGCGGATTCGTTATTGAACCTAAGATCATTGTCATTAGTTTCTCGAGTTTCTAATTACCACGGTTACTTGTCCAGTTCTATAATAATCGTATTTGCACTAGTCAATGTCTTCTCTATTGCATAACGACACGTGTAATCCAAACGAAGATTCGTTTCACGTCCCTAACCCTAATTCTAATGTAAACCCGACATATATGTTATAATTTCAACCATAATATTAAATTATGGTATGTATTATTAAAAAGTATAGTTTAATGTATACATTAAATTCTTATAAAGAATTTAGTTGTAGATTTTAAATATCGGCACTACATCAAAGAATCGGATTAAAGCACTAATTACCAAAGATATATTGAATATACGTTGCTTGGGTATTAAAAAATCTGTTAACGACCATTTTGGAGATACTGGCCCTTCAACTTCAACTACGCCGAAAGTTTTGAAGAGCCGAGCAAAAAGGGAGGGTTCAAGGAAAGCTGGAATTAATATTGAAAAACAGCAGTCAATGTCACTTGTTGCAAAATTACGAAGGCCATTAATTCTTGACGATGACAGTAATGTAAATGTTTGTATCATATCATGATGAAATTTAATACCTTTAATCTTACCCCAAAATCTCATGTTACTAATCAATACTAACCTTTATATATAGTACCTAATAATGCTTGATATCTGTTAATTAATATGTTGAAATCTAATCGCTTAGTGTATATACATTGTGTATATAAATTCTATTATAACGTAGTTAAATATATCCTACATTTTTAGAGGAAACGTGAAAACCGATATAAAAAAAGGAAAAGTGCTAGAAGTAGTTCAGAAGAAGAAATAACACAAATCCCTATAAAACATTGTAAATGAGAAAAGTGTTCTAAGCGAAACAATTTCAAGGAAGATCGCGGGTGCTTCACAGACACATTCACAGGACCATCTTTCTATAAGAGAAAATGCAATACAGCCAGAAAAGTGTTCAATGACAACAAGAAATAGTAACAGAATGAGAACTTTTTCACAGAGTGAAAACACGAAGATACATCAGCTAAAATAAGAAGATGAGTCATTCCCTGAAGTGAAAAAGTTTCAAGCAAATATTAAGAAACAAGAAATTAAAAAGCGGCAGAACAGAACTATGACACTGAGCGAAGATGAAATACAATCATCTTCGGAGGAAGAGGATACAGTTACAGAATTTCAGATTAAAAAGCACGTAAAAATCGAATGCTCTATTCGATCCATTTGAACAGGCAGGCAGGAACACTGCAAAATTTGTTCAACTAGAATAACTAGAACGAAAACACGAGAACAAAACACTAGAGCTATTGCATAAACTAAAGCTTTGAAAAATGCAAACATGGCAAAGGAAGCGATTGCACATAAATCCGTTGCGTTAAATGTGCAGGTACACACCCCACTGACCAGTGCACTAAATCACCGGAAACATCCACTGTCAAGGTGACCATTCTGCTAACTACAAAGGCTCCTCAGCCTACAAAACCTTATATATAAATAAGTATCCCAAACTCAGAGCCAAAGAGACAACCAATCAAATACCCAGTCCTCCGAAAATCACTTCTACTTCAATCTTCTATGTCCAAGCAGTACAAGGAAATCAAAATAATCCGAATAACCACAGGGACCATTCTCAAAATAATGTCCCCAATCCATAGAACACAGACAACGTCTCTAGTATCACAGTGGTCCCGGGAATGCAGCAATAGGATAATCATATCTGACATACCTTAGCCATCGAAACAGTAACTAAGCAGTAACAGAATCCCTATGTGACCGGCATCCAGCGATAACCCGTCCACACGAGCCAAACCCTTGATATAAAAAAACCTCCCAGGTCAGTACTCGACATTCTATTCTGTTCTGTTATAACATTCTGTATCGTTACTCTGTCAGTTTCTAATAAATTTTGTAATAACGATCATAATTGAAATATGAATCTCTCACCTTACATGCGGAACGTGAAATAATCCCGAATCGACGTGACACTAGACTTGAAAAGTTAATAGAAAAACAATCTGAACAAATAAATAATTTGCTATCACTATTAACACTCACCATGGATAAATTAATACGCCCCGACGCAAAATAAAACCAAGACGCATAGCTCATTGAAATGCAAACGGACTAGCTCAACACAAATTCGAACTAGAACTCTTCCTAAAGCAACAGCAAATCGACGTAATACTCGTACCTGAAAATCACTTCACCGACAAAAACTATCTGAAAATAAATGGTTATAACTTCTACCATATCCAACACCCCAGCGGAAAGGCCCATGGCGGCACCGGAATCATAATCAAATCAAACATTATGCACTACGAACTTCCATCAATCCAGAAAGACTACCGCCAAGCAACAAACGTAGCAATAGAAGACTGTCATGGTACAATCACCACTTCAGCAGTATACTGCCCTCCTAGACACTTCATCGCCAACGAAGACTTTGATAACTTCCTGGACACCCTGGGCAGTAGATTCATAGCTGGAGGAGACTATAACGCCAAACATATCCCATGGGGCAGCAGACTGGTTACAGTAAGAGGCAAAAATCTCTTAAACAGCATAATAACTAACAATCTCAACTACCTTACCACATACGAACCCACATACTGGCCCACTGACACCAACAAAATACCCAAACTTCTTGACTTCTTCGTAACTAAAAATATCTTGTCAAGACACGTCCAAACCAACTCCTCGGCTAATCTCTCCTCTGATCATTCCCCCGTGATAGTAACAGTCAGTTCAACAATTATCGAGAATACACATAATGGCTTTATTCATAACCAACTCACCAACTGGCAGCTCGTTAGAGAAGTTTTTCATCACTCAATTTCAGCCTTAATTTTACTAAAAACTAATGAAGATATCGAAGCAGCCGCGGAATACTTAAACACGAGCATAATAAACGCCATCCGCCTCTCCACACCGACAAAGACGTCTATCAGCAAACAAGAATATCCCCAATACATACTAAAAAAAATAGCAGAAAAACGTAGACTAAGAAGAGTATGGCAGATGGATAGAACACCGGATGACAAACGCAAACTAAACAACGCAACTAGAAAGCTAATCAAAATCATCAAATATTCTAAAAATGACTGTTTTCATAAATATCTCGCCCAGCGCTGACTCCAACTACTCACTATGGAAGGCTTCCAGGAAACTCACGCGCCCTCCGCAAATAATCCTTTCAATCCGCCGTCCGCAAGGTGGATGGGCGCGTAGCCCTATAAGTAAAGCGAACCTGTTTGCTAAATACTTGTCTAAAGTATTTAAACCCCATTCCTCCAAAGCTGCCGCGGACATTACTGAATACCTGCACTCTCCCTTCCAAATGTCTCCTCCTATTGAACCCTTCACTTCTGCAGAGATTATAGAATCAATCGGTCGCTTAAACCCCAAGAAAGCAGCGGCGTATGATCTAATAGGCAATAAAGCAATCAAGGAACTTCCCATAAAAAGGATTGCACTCGTCATATCGATTTTTAATGCAATTCTTCGCCTTCGAATACTTTCCTAAGGCCTGGAAAATTTCACTGATTACTCTCATCCCTAACCCCGGAAAACCAATATATGAAACTAGGTCCTATCGCCTAATTAGTCTTTTACCTACCCTGTCAAAACTATTCGAGAAAATGCTAACGAATAGACACCTTCCACACCTAGAGGATTTGAAAACACTCCCAGATCATCAATTCGGTTTTCGGAAACAACATTCAACAGTAAAGCAAATCCATCGCATATTACCAACCCACATTATCAACCAAACCCTTGAAAAGAAAAAATATTACTCAGCGGTATTCCTAGACATTCAACAGGCATTCGGCAAAGTCCTACCACACACCTACTACTCCATCCTAAAGTCCTACCCACTTCTGCCCGAGCAGCCGAGCTAAACGTGCGCGTGAAACAGTGCTCCGGAGAAAGTGCGGCAAGTGGGGAAGAGAAAACTACGAACGGTTACGCCTATAGCCAAACGGTGGAAACCCGTGTCCTATATCACAAAGACTAGCAAACCAACTATGGAAAATACCACGGATAAGAATTATAAACAAACAAGAACAATATTACATACACAAAACAGCAGATACATTAAAAACAAGTCAACCAACAAACCAAGGACAGGACTGTTCAGCCACAATAGAAGTTGACATGGAAAACAACAAAGCAACAACTCAACAGGACGAAAGCTGGAAGGTAGCCAGCTATAGCAAAAAAGGTAAAATAACAGCTAACCCAGATATGGAAAAGCAGCGATGGCTGCAAGAATTACTGCTAAGAAACTCCTTCAACTCGCTAACAGAAGAATCAGACGACGACCCAACAAGCAACACCACAACCCAATCAACATACATCACAAAACCACCACCAATATTTGTTGAGGCGCAAATAATAGACCCGCTTATCGATCAACTTAACAATATTGTTGGAAAGGATAGTTACACAATAACACAAACAAAACTAGAACAAATAAAAATCTAAACGAACACACCAGAAAATTACAGAAAAGTTATACAAGATTTAAGGGGAAAAATGCCATATACCACACGTACCAGCTCAAAACGGAAAGGAGCTACAAAGTTGTTATAAGAGGACTGCGCCCAAAAATCAACACAAAAAAACTAAGTGACGAATTAGCAAGGATGGGTCACCAAACAAGAACTATAAACAATATTACAAGGTACGATACGAAGCAACTACTACCGCCATTCTTAATAGAATTAGAACCTAAAAATAACAACAAGGAAATTTTCGATATTAAAAAAATCTTAAACACACTAATCACAGTCTAGCCATCCAGGCACAAAAAAGACATACCACAATGCATGAGGTGTCAACAATATGGACACAATAAAAATTATTGCAACAGGAACCCGGCGTGTGTCAAATGCGCAGAAAAGCACCTAACAGCGAACTGCCCACACACGGGAAAAATAAACGACGTCAAATGCTATAATTGCGGTGGAAATCACCCAGCGAGTTACAAAGGCTGTCTAGTAAGAAAGCAACTTCAAGGCAAATTTTTTCCGCCGCATCGTAACAGGACACACAACAATCTCCACACGCAACAGGACAACATAGAACCTACGTCAACACCAAAAACACAGCACGCAAGTAACAATAACCACACTAACACCAACATCGCTAGAAACCGAAGCTACGCGCAAGTAGTCAACGGGTCGTCACCCTTAGACAACCAAGAACAGAACAACCACAGCAACGACGCTACAGAAATCAAAGAGTTAATAAAACATTCCATAAAAAAACACCGAAATACACACAAAAATGATAAGCGACCAAAACGAAGCACAGCAGATAACAGTCATGTTACAATTACTTACTAACATGATGAGCAAAAAATAAAAATAGACACGCTTAAAATAGCAGCCTGGAACTCTAACGGCCTACAACAAAGGGCCCTAGAAACTGAAACATTCCTGTACAGCAATAACATCGATATACTACTCGTCTCAGAAACACACCTCACAATAAAAAGCTACATAAAAATACCGCACTACACCATATACGAAACAAAGCATCCCTCAGGGAAAGCACATGGAGGGACGGCAGTAGTAATAAAAAACGACATTAAACATCACCTACACAGCCAGGTCAGCAAGGAACATATACAAGCAACCACCGTTACAGTACAGACTAACAGCAACCAACTGCAGTTGTCAGCAGTATACGCACCGCCGCGACACAAGGTGACAAGTATATTGCAGCGGGCGACTATAACTCAAAGCACACACTATGGGGATCAAGAATCACCACACCTCGAGGCAGAACCTTGGAAAAATACATTAGAAATAATAACCTCAATATATTATCCACAGGAAGACCGACATATTGGCCTACAGACCTGAGCAAAATACCTGACCTGCTAGACTTTGCAGTCACAAAGGGACTAAACGCAAATAAACTAAACATAGCACAGAGCCTCAAGCTTACCTCCGACCATACGCCCATAATAATTACATACAGAAACAAACCAATACTTTACAGCAGCACAGAGAAGCTATGCAATAAAACCACCAAATGGCAAATATTCAAAGAAATAATAGAGAGCAAAATCAGCTGCAACATCCCACTGAAAACACCTGAACACATCGATCAAGCAGTAACAACACTCACAGAAACTATCCAAGAAGCAGCAAGAGCAACCACTATACCTGAAACAACCAACAGACAAACAAAAACAGTTCCACTAGACATCCTCGAAAAAATTAGAGGAAAAAGAAAAGCGAAAGCAAAATTACAAAAACACAGAACAAGAGAAGACAAAAAACACCTAAACAAACTCACGAAAGAAATAAAAAACAAAATAAAAGAGCACAACAACAACGAGTTCACAAAGTTCATCGAGTCGCTATCTGCACACGAGAACTACAACTACTCCCTATGGAAAGCCACAAGAAAATAAAGAATACAACAAAAATGGTACCAGCAATCAGAAGAGCAGACAACACATGGGCAAGAAGCAACGAAGAGCAAGCTGAAGAATTTTCCAACCACCTATGCAACACATTCACGGCACACAACATCAACAACAGCAACCATAATAGTCATACGGACGAGGATGCGCTAACTACTAGTACACCAACTGACAATCACTACACCATACCCAAAGCAACAGCACAAGAAATCAGAAATATTATTGAGAAAACAAAAAACAATAAAGCACCAGCAATCGACCTAATTAACGGCAAAATCTAGAAAAACTTTCCGCCAAAAGCGATAAGACAAATCACAATAATAGTAAACGCAATACTGAGAATACAATACTTTCCAAAAGCTTGGAAACTGGCACAAATCATAATATATATAATATATGTCGGAGACGAGAGAATACCGGAGCCTCTGGAATTTTGGATAATCCCGCAACATTGTAATCTAGAGTCTACGACAGCTGTAATTGAACAATTGTAGTTATTCAATCCGATTGTAATTGTTCGAGAGTTGTGATAATGAGCTTGGGCTCGAGGCGACAGTCAGTCGCCGAACGTAGCCGCGGTCACGGGATGAACGCTTTGTCTAACAAAGGCATGGAATAATTCTATAGCTCTCCTTAAAAAGGAAATAGTTGTAACACTCGACAGTAAACATTCCAACGGTCTCTGTCCCGTAGCTCGCCACACGCAGACCCTATTCTTCGAGTAAGATGATTGCCAGATGTCGATGCGTCTCCGCAGTACATGTTCAGCTTTTTTTTGTGTGTGTGGAGAAATCCTCATGGACACTCCGCTGCTGCAGGACGCGTAGCAGCAGAGCAGTGTCGGTCTCCTACCGACTAAAACTCCACGATGACCATCCTACGCGTGCGACGGGGGTGTTCCAGGAACCTCAATGAATTAACTTATATTGCGCCCTCTTCTCGCTTCTCGCCTTGTTCGAGCTAGTCCTAGTACCTTCCGTCTATTGTGCTGGCGTTAGGGGGGTCCTTGCCCCTAGCGCTGCGCTCCTTCAGGCGTGGTCCGTTGGGACGGCGTTGGGGCGGCTTTAGGTCGCCTGACTGTCATCCTTCTCCATCGTCTTATCCTGCAGGGGTGAGAGTTTTTCTTCCTCTCCCTTTCCACTCGCTCCTTCGCAAGCATAACTCGCTCGCAGAAGTGGCGCACGGCCTCGTATTCCTGTGGCCCACTCAGCATCTCCTCTATAATCGCTGGGGGGGGGGGGGTCAGTGTTCCTCCTGTGGCGTGCCACAGGGAGTGTCGGGGCAGCTCCCACGCCGGGCAGAGCTCCAGGGTGTGCTGCGCCGTGTCCCTGTCCTCTCCGCAGTGGTGGCAGATGTCTGTCGTCTCCCGTCCAATTCTCTTCAGGAACTCACCGAACACGCCGTGTCCGGTGAGTACATGTTCAGCTAGCCTGAGGACCCGTTATAAATCTTAAGTCCTTCAAACAAACAGTCTTTGTCCCAACTACGAGAAGATACAGGAGACCTATTTTTCCAACGAACAACGTCTCCCACTAGCAACTTTCTCTCAAGGGCAACTAGCATCTTATTCTAACCAGCGATATGGAGATTGCCCAATTAGCAGCAACGCCAATTTCCCTTACTTTCTGAACGAAGGCTTTTCTCGACGAATCCGATGATCTCGTGTCCTTAGACACACCCCGTGATAGTTTTCCTCTGTGGCATCATCGGAACGGGAAAGGCATTCTTTCTGGCGACCTCATCAAGAGTAACGTCTTTACAATCAGCAACTATTCAGACTTAGATTTCGTGAGAACGTTCATCTATCATCCCGTTGACCGCGGATTCGTTATCGAACCTGAGATCATTGTCACTAGTGCTGCAAGCGCTTAATCGCCGTGTTTGAACCTGTGTTACCCATACTTGTGTTAATAAACCGTAATGTTACTATACCGCGACAATGGCTAATTTCAATGAGGAATCATCTAACGCTCCCAACCCCATCCTCGACGTTTCTCCGACATATAAAAAAGGCGAATGAACAATAGCCCGTTCGTATACTTTATTCACAAGGCGAAGTTACACTTCAATAGCAAAATACAGACTGACTTACTGACTACAGGACTGGGATCTTTACCTCCTCACTATGATTCACATATCTCACGGGTGGGAATCCGGCTACTGTCTATTCTCACTGCTATCGCATGACCAGGTGTTATATGCATATTCTGAGATAGATCATGGGAGTTGTGGTGTCTTCACAAGAGATACCCTGCTTTCTCCCATGGGTTATTTACATTTTCCATTTCTGCTGCTATATTTTTATTGATTGTAGTATAATTCGACACTACGTTTGATGTACGGTACAAGGAGAAATGAGAACATTCTCAATATTATATGTTTTACGAGTTTATATTTTTTAAATGTTATATTTTATAAATTATATACATTCAGAAAAGATATGAAAGTTATAGAAGGAAATCTAAATAGAATCTTGTCATATTTTTTATTGATTACTATTAAAGTGTTTTGAAAGCAAAATGATAACATATAGCTCTACACAATATTTTATTGTTTTACTTCTCACTAAATTTTGCAAGTAAACCAATTAGTCAATCAAAGAAAGACTACAAATACATTGCAAATAACTGTAACGCCCTAAAAATTACAATATTCATTAATAGATATTGAAACATGGTAACATAATGCTTAGAAAGGTCTGTAAAATATAACACAAGGGTGAGCAGAGAGCAATCGCCGGTATCAATGAAAAAGGATATGCCAAAATAGTAGGTCTTATTAAACAATCTTTTATTAAACGATCAACGTTTTTTGCAACGATGTAAACATTTGAAACATTCATCCAACACTGATACAAATTCAATAATCTTTTCGAACTCTTACAGCTCAACAAACCGGAAAACTACTATATAATAGCAGGAGACCTTAACGCAAAACATACAAGCTGGAAAAACGAAATAAACAACACGAGAGGCAACTTCATTAGAAACTGGCTAGACAATAAAAGCATCCATTACAAAACAAACTTATACAGTTACCCTCTTACCCAAAAGGACGCTCATACCTGGACATATGCCTAGCAGATGCGCGACTAAAATTTTAAAACCTACGTCCAAATAACACCCTCAAAACCTTAGCCTATGACAGTGACCATAACGCCCTAATATTTCACGTAAGCAAGGAAACATCTGACCTCCTAACACTCGAAGCACAGACCGAGATACCCAGGTACAACTACAAAAAGACAGACTGGAAAAAGTTCCAAAACATACTCGAACAAAACTGCGATCTAAAGATCTGCAACAACGTCAACCTAACAAACAGACAAATCCACGCATTCATAGACGAAATAGAAAAACATACACAAACCGCTCTCCAAAAATCTGTGCCTGTTGGAATACAACGATATCAGTCGCATGCGGATAGAGTGTTTGATCATACGGATTCTTCCGTTCGTTGCCCAGCGCCATCCCCACTAGCGTGCGTTCGTTAGATGCACCACGGCAGTTTGCACGTGCATGCTTTTTCAAAAAACGCCGGAAGAAACGCGAGGATATGGATGGAACATTCTAGATGGGCACGTCGAGAAGCTACTAGAAGGTTCTGTGCCACATGTGACGCCACACAGACACCCACACAGGTCGCACTCATTACTGCATAGAGAGTGGGGCTCTAAACCTTTTCAAGGGCCATGGGTCACTAAGCCAGTCTGTGAATAACTAGCCAACTGTCTACATTCCAGAACGCACATTTATAACTCTTGAAATAATTGTTTAATAAATATCACATTGTATTATTTCAACACAAACATTGTGTCTTCCACAGAATATTAATCCTAATTCCAAGATTAAATTCTAACAGTGCCAAACATAAAACAAAAAAACTCATGCGAGCCCTATATCAACAACAAAATAAAAGAGCTACATCGAGACGAAAGCTACATAATCTCCAAGATAAACAACATAAAACTTAACTATTCTTACGACAAAAGAGAAGAACTAGAATTCCTAAAGTACCTACTATACAAAATAAAAGCGTAAATGATACAAGAATTCGCAAATTCTATAAACCATTACTGGACAAACAAAATAAAAAACATCTCCAAAAATGACTCAGCAAACATGTTCCCACAAATAAATCAAATCTTTAGACCAAAAGAACAAAACCCCATCCCACCTCTCAAATTGCCCCCAGAAAATGCCTCCCTCATCCAAGAAGCAGGTATAACGATACACAACACCATCAAAGACACCGAGGGTACCTTCATAATATCTAAAACAATAGAAAAACTAGACATTATCGGCACCCACTTTTCCAAAATACATACACAAAACGAACACATGGGCCGAAAAAAACTAAACAGAATTATCATCGCCGAAACAAACAAAATCAAAAATGAAATGGAACAAGACAAAACGCTAAACAAAACAGTCTGCACATTCTCAAACGAAAACACCGCAGACAACCCCAAACAACCAGATCCAGAAATAAACTACTTCACAAATTACAATCAACTAAACACAATCTTCTCCAAACTAAACAACAAAAAATCCTCCGGCTTCGACGGTATCCCAAACATTTTACTCAAGCGCCTACCGAACAAAATAAAATGGTACTACACAGTACTCTTCAACAATGCTCTAAACAACACATATTTCCCCAGAAAATGGAAAAAAGCCAAATTGATAGCTATAACAAAAAAAGATAAAGACGGCTCATCACCCGCAAACCTACGACCCATAAGTCTCCTCCCCAACATAAACAAAATATTTGAGATAATCATAAATAACCCC
>NW_022885214.1:0-18859 GCF_011952205.1 Bombus bifarius
TTCATTTATCGATGATTATAGTAAAATAGCTAGGATCTATTGTATAAAATCAAAAGATGAGGTCTTTGATTCTTTCGTACAGTTCGTAAATGAAGCCGAAAATTTAACGGGCAAGAGGTTAAAAATATTAAGATGCGATAATGGTAAAGAATGTTTAAATAATCGAATTTATAAGTTTGCTAGGGATAAAGGTATAAGAATAAATAATTGCCCAACATACGTACATGAATTAAACGGGACAGCGGAAAGGTATAATAGAACAGTGATGGACATGGCGCGTTGCTTGTTAGCGCAAGCGAAAGTACATAAAAGGTACTGGCCGGAAATAGTTTGTACAGCGGCATACTTGAAAAATCGAATATTAGCGAATACTATAGAAAGAAAGACACCTTTCGAAATATTCTTCGGGAGAAAACCAAGTGTTAAAAATCTACATCTATATGGAAGTAAAGTTTTTGTAAGAAGGCCAGAACAAAAGAGTTTCCAAATGGGACAAGAAGGCAGATATGGGAATTCTATTAGGATATAGTGAAGTAGGATACAGAGTCTTATTAGGTGGAAAAATAACAATAGCTAGACATGTAGAGGTCATTGAGACAGACACTAAATGTATCGGTTTTGAGGAAAATTCATTAGAGGCAGATAGAAATGATAGCGAAGATAACTATTCATTGGATGGTATGGATAAGGAAGAGTTAGAAGGTAGGAAAGATGAAAATAATAGTAGTATTGAAAGCTCAAACACTCCTAGGAGATCTACAGGTATTAAGAAAACTCCAGTAAGGTATCCAGAAAAGGAAAATATTTGCGAGATTCATGCAAATTATTGTAAAGTAGATATTCCTCGTACATTTGAGGAGGCGATTGGTTGCGAAAATAATGATGTTTGGAAACAGGCTATGGATAAGGAAATAGAATGTCTCTATAAGAATAAAACTTGGAAATTGGTAGAAAGGGTAAAAGGCAAAGAAGTATTAGATGTAAAATGGGTTTACACGAAAAAATCAGAGGACAGGTATAAGGCTAGATTAGTGGTAAGGGGATTTCAACAAAGAAACGTAGCCGATGACATATATTCTCCAATGGCGAGTAATCAGACCTTTAAGATATTGCTATCATATTGTTGTCAAAATAGATTAATAATTGAGCAAATGGATGTAGAAACTACCTTTTTAAATGGTGAAGTAACCTCGGAGGTATATGTAAATCAACCAAAGGGATATATATCTTTATGGGTTAAAAGAAAGTCCGAGATACTGGTATGAGTGTTTTGATAAGTATGTGACGAGATTAGGTTTTAAGAAAAACAATATAGAGCTGTGCCTATATACTTATGGAGAGGGAGAAAATGTTGTTTATTTGTTAATATACGTAGACGATTTGTTGATTTGTAGTAAAAACAAAGGGAAGATACAAAGTGTAAAAAAAAAATTATTAACTGATAAATTTGAAATGAAAGATTTAGGTGAAGTAAAAGAATATCTTGGAATAAATATAGAGTATGATTATTTAAAAAAATGAAATGAGATTAAGCCAAAAGAAATACATAGAATCATTAGCAAACAAATATAAATTACATAACAGCAAATTGTACTGTACACCTATGGAGACCAACTTAAAAATTGAAAAAGCTGAGATAAATAGAGAGGACATTGGATACAAGAATTTAATTGGCGCATTGCTGTATATTAGTGTAAATACCAGACCCGATATAAGTTATAGTGTGAATTATCTGAGTAGATTTCAAGATTGTTGTAACGAGACACATTTTAAATATGCCTTGCGAATATTGAAATATTTGTACCGGACTAGAGATTTAGGGCTACATTGTAAAAGAAATGAAAAATGCGAAACGATAGATTGTTGTCTTAGATGGAAGTCTAAAAAACAAAGGTGTGTGACAAAAGCCTCGACGTATGCAGAGTATGTAGCTCTATCGGAAGCGGTGAGCGAAGTAATGACTATCAGAGAACTAATGAAAATCTTCGATGTAAATGTAGACGATAACCCTGTAAAAATCTACGAGGATAACTCTGGAGTAATGAGTATAGCAAAATACGGAACTTTTACAAAAAATTCTAAACACATCGAAGTTCATTACCACTACGTTCACGAGTACGTAAAGGAAAATAAGATAAACATAATAAAAGTAAGTACAGAAGAAAACACTGCGGATATTTTTACGAAGGCACTGTGTAGAGAGAAATTTGAAAGGTTTAGGTCATGGATGAATGTAAAATAAGAGAAATGTAAAGAAAGCGATAAATGTCAAATATTTTGTTAATTCGACAAGTATGTAAATAAAATTAAGTGTACAGTATAAATGTAAGGAGGCGTGTTAGGGAAGTGATACATTTACACTGTACATGAGAGTGTGTGTGTAAGGGTTAGAGGGCGTCAAGGACTCAGTGGAGACAAAAGACTGTTGCCAGATGTTAGAAGAATCTAGGCTAGTCGGTTGGCAACCAGCGTGCGTGCAAGACGTTCTTAGAGAGGAATATAGGTGTATAACTGTTGTATGGGAAATATAGTCAATAATTTGTATTCCCAAATCCTCGAATTTCCTTACATATTCAATACGTTATGAGGGTTGCTTTAAAAAAAATACGAGTTACATATTTCTTTGAAAAAAGCATGATTTTTATCGATGCAATAATGTTCTTCTTTTATCGCTTTAAAGTTGAGTACTTCGTTGATTACACGAGAGAACTCGCCTACAGCAAACAAGATACGACCGTGTGTAAAGTAATTAATCTGTTTGCTCGTTACTAGCTACACATAAGGCTTGCGTAAAAAAAAATATGCATTTCAGTTCAGGCGGAGAATTATGTAGGAAGTCATTTTGTCGATCAATAACTTAGTTAATAAAAGATCAAATTTTCATGTACATAAATGTAAGTAACGTTCAAGTATTAATCATTACATACAATTTTTGTATAATTCGATATCTTGGTCACTTACATCTTACAAATGATATATAGATAATATTTATGACATACATTGGAGCTATCTTTTAGTTAACGCCATTTTTTCTTGTTTTCTCTGTACTTTTACTATTCTTCCAAAAATATCAAAGGATCGATGACTTCAAATTAAACTAGAATTGCTTCGGTATATTGTCAATCAATGGCTATTTGTATTCACATCTATATCAAAGGAAAACCGATTGCAAAATTAATTACCCTTGCAATTCCGCAATCTGAAACTATGTGTGATCGACCTTGAAGATGACAAATCTCAATGTTTGAAGTAGTACAAAAGGATGATAATTTAATTTCGCTTTATCAAACTGTACAAAATTTGTATACACATACAGAAAAAAAAAACGGAGTTCAAACATTAATCAACATGAATTATCGGTTATTATTGCTGAGTAATTATTAGGATTAGAGCTTTGGAGTATCGATCGTATCGAGTTTTAACTATCGGTTTCCGCAATTTATTGTTTTTCTAAATTATGTCTGAATGGTATCAGTTTTTGAATATTTTATAGTTTACACTCCAACATACTGACGTAAGCTATCGAAAATAATTGTAAATTATGCAATATCATTTTTTTTGTATTTCATAATCTAAATTTCAATCTATTTTTTGTATTTAACATCCCTTTTTTTATTGTTCGTGTTCCGTCTTGTACGTTCTTCAAAAAATCTTAATTTTTTTTTAGATAAAATCTTGTGTGAATTTACAAAAAATACGATTCTTCGTTTAATTTTTTTCCCCTATTGTCTTTACATATTTGGAGTTTAAACGCGTTATAAGTACGTTCTTTTTTTTTAATATGATTACGTAGAATTCTTATTCTGAATAAATTATTTGTTTCCGCTTCATAACTGTTTCTAAATTACAGTGCATTTAATCTTGAAATGCACAGTAACATTTTATACTTTTTACGTTCTAAGGAATTTTCAGGATCGGTTAAAAATTAAATTACAGTAATGGTAATACTCAATATTAATGTCAGACGTGGATACTTCACTGTTTTGTATAATAATTTGTTATCTTGGCATCGATCAAGGTATTTAATATACAAAGCGTACAGATTAATAAGAATTTTAATTAATCCTTCTTCTATAGTATTCACCGTTCTTTTCGAGCTCGTACCATTTCAAATAGACTTTCGAATAGATTTCAAAGATTTGTCTGTTCAAATAAAACGCGATCTTTTTTATTTCCCTATCAGTCGTCCGTTACTGTTCCGTTGTTTCCAACAGATTGCAGATTCGTTTAAAAAACATTTGTAACGAAAAACAAACCCACTCGCAGAAATGTTATTCAATATCGCATTTATAACTTTCATAGACATCCTCCTCTCATTGCTATCATTGTAAACAGATTGAACCTTCGTTTGCAAACACTCGCGATTAAAAAAAAAAAAAAAAGAAGAATTAATCTTAAACAATTTTATCTTGTGTTCCATTTATAATTTTCATAATTGTCTTCCCGACGTTGTATCATTTTAAATGGCTTTTTTCTATCCATCTATGTTGCAGCGAGATCAACGGTCCTAATTACTAAATTGCACGATGTGTTCATACAAATTCACTT
Source organism: Bombus bifarius (assembly GCF_011952205.1). Classification (NCBI taxonomy): domain Eukaryota; kingdom Metazoa; phylum Arthropoda; class Insecta; order Hymenoptera; family Apidae; genus Bombus; species Bombus bifarius. The sequence continues at coordinate 4,549 of NW_022885214.1, forward strand.
TTTATGAACGCGATGAAACGAAATGAAACCTAAGTAGAGATTTGTTTTCTCATCAAGTATAACGAGTTTTATACTTTGGATAGATTGCCTCGTTGTGAGAAGGTCTTAATCGTTTATAATTGCGATTAAGTAATTGCAATAAGTCATATTTTTAAGAAACGTTCTCACATGCTGTCACACACTCTAATTAGAAAAGGATCATGAAACATTCGGTTTATGATATTATTTGTTTGTAAATCTTCCTGCTTCCGGAAACTTTTTAAATATGAAAATATTTATATACAAAATTAAATATTTTTTTCAATATCAACACTTCTTGCGTTTATGTTGTCCTAGTCAGAATTATATTATTTCGTGTATCCTGTTGCTTTTTATATGATAGTCCTCCCGTTGGCCGCGGATTCGTTATCAAGCCTGAGGCCCTCGTCACTAGTGTAACTATCGACAATAAAGGTACCCCACGCGCGACCGGACGATGGAGAACTTCAACGCAGAACCGCTACCTCCCGCGAGCCCTCCCCGGGAGGGCGCCTCGAGCTCGGACTCGGAGATTCAGGCTCGACATATATATTATTATATATATTATATATACTATTATATCTATATAATATATGTATTTATATCTAAAAATATACGTACAAATATATCTATTTAAAAAAATAAAGTTGACCGTCATATATCGCCAATAATATCGCGTGCGTATAAAGAAACTAATTACATTTAATTACTTTTTTACATTTATTTACTTTTTATTATTATTTTTTTCACAACTAATTACATTTAATTATTACATTTACATACATTTAACTATTATTACATACATTTACATACATTTAATTATTATTTTTTTCATAATTATATCTCGTTTGAAATATTTTTCGACATAATTAATTGTTTCAAAAACACATATTCCAGCCTTCTAAATGATTTATTTTGCGTATTATACGAATTATTCCATCTATAAATAAATTGTTCTCTCTACGCACAAACACGCACACAGTCTGTTAATTACACGAGTTAATTGTAACATTTTTCTCGATAAGTTGACAGAGCAAGGAAAATGAGCGACGAACATACCTACAAACTAATCTACTTCAATGCCCGTGGTCGTGCCGAACATATACGGTACATATTTGCATATACTGGCATCGAGTATACCGACGAGAGGATCCCCGAAGAACTCTGGCCTGAATACAAGGATTGTAAGCGTGAAGAATCGATTTTTACTTTCATCGTTCAACTCTCAGGTATCTACCATTTACTCAAACTTTTCTGTATATAAAACTTTCGTTTCACGTGCAGGCTAAACTTACTTAAAGTAAAATTTCATACGGAATAAAGTCGAACTTTTCATTAAGTTTTGCTTCCGTAATATCGTGTTTATCGAATACCAACTTAATTCACTTACGATTCTCGAATTTTTGTGTTGCAATCTTTATTGTTTTCAATGAATCGAAGCATTTCGAATATTTTGAGAAAACCGTAAATAGGTGACTTAAAATAGGAATACAAAAATACTTCTACGTTTCTCGTTAATTTAAAAACTTTTTAGGACTTGTCGGAAAAAAAGGATAAAAAATTGAAATCAGTTCGGAAATGAACAAGAACATAGCTAAAAAGTCGAAAGAACAAAGCAGACATAAAATTCGATCTTCTGTTGCGACATTTCTATCGTAAATGGTATAATAAAAGTTTTACGCAGCATAGTCTTCGATATAATCTTATATGTCGCTTGCAAATAGAGAAACAAAAAATCAACGTAAGTCTGTAAATCAATCCTGTCGGTGTAAAACACAAAATTACGTTCGCAATAGACATTCGATTTATATTCCTTGCATTTCAATTTTCATTACAAGAACCGTGTACATTTTCTAATATTTTTTCCGTGTCTGGTATTATCTTTTATCCTTGATTTTAAAAACTTTAGGTTCTTCCCAACAGTCAAAAACACGCGATACCCTGTCCATCGTAATCGTAAGAAAAGAAAAAAAGGAGAAAGAAGACATTTCTGTATTTCTTTACTAGGCCATGTTGATTAAAACCGAAATGATTTCGATTCATCTATTCACAAGAACGCAACGGCCTCGGAAGCTGTGTTGTGATTTCCTATCGATCGTTTCCTTCTACACAGTGTTCATATGAGCCATGTTTGTTCTTAGCAATGCCTTATAAAAAGCTGCCTGTGCTGGAGATAGACGGGAAACCGGTAGCGCAGAGTAACGCTGTGGCGCGATACTTGGCGAGGAAGTACGATCTAATGGGAAAGAACGAATGGGATGCGATGATATGCGACGTGCTCGTCGATACTCTTGGAGATTTGAAGCAAGGTGAGTAACTGATGAGATGACTTTGCATTTGTCTCACCACAGAGACAGACGTTCAAGAATTCATTGTGAAAAGACGAGTACAAACAAGATACGTATGTCTTTCCGTTAAGCGAATGTTACAGTTTGTTTGCAAAAGTCAGTTTTTAGATTATAGAATCGTAGATAGAATTTAGAGGATAGAAACTTTTAGTAGTCACTTTTAGTTTAGTAAATTCTTATCGACAATAAGCAGACTACGTTATGATACAACGATTCCAGCTGAAGATTTCTATCGACATCACGAATTCGATGGCTTCCAAATTTTCTTCTCTGCAATCTCAGACGCTCAACTCGAAAGAATCTTTTAGATCCCCCGACAAACACTCGACTCAGGTTATCTATTATCGTAATCTTCCTACGGGATTTTTTTAACTGCGTTGCGTTAACGAATAACGGGATAACATCACGTTTCTCTCAACGCCTTTCAACGTTCTACAACTTTTATTCTTTGCAAATCCCTGTCTCTATATGATAAACGCTGGTTATCCGCGGAAGGAGCGAGGACAACGAAGTGTTACTCAATGATCAAAGACAGGAAGATCCTGGTACGCGATAACGTTACTAATTTCCAATTACGATATGTGTGATTACGTAACATCTGCTGTCTGCATAATGCGTTAACGATCCGCGCGTTGATCGCATAAATATAAATCGAAGGGAATGGAATCGCTCGGAACTCATGCAACTATCCGCAGGTGTTTAAAATCGTGTTTTTACACCGCCAACGTAACGTCACGCCAGTCGAATCGAAAAATTATTACTAGACAGAGAAGGTGAACAATAAACGAGGTAAATAGGCTACCGATTGAATAATATCATAACGATCGTATCTCTGGCTTTTGCTTGTCTTTTATATTTGTTTCAAATGTATAAAATATAATCGTATCGATATCGTCCACGATTAAAGCCATCCATCCGCCATCGACGAGGAACGAACGATTATATTTTATCATTTATGCGAATCCTTCTCTTCTTTCTCTATTTACGCCCCTCGCCTTGCTTCGTACCGCCGATGATTCACAATTCGATGCACCTGAACAGCTGGAACGTCGCAGATTTTTCCGTACGATAACAAACGTGTTTTTGATGGCCTGCTTTAAACCGTGACGATCGCCATGACGTGCATCAATTGTCGAATGATGTAGTGCGACGATACTCCTACGCAACTTTTTTTTACGCTGTTTTTTCCTCTATTTTTTCTTCCTGTGTGTTATCACATGATCATGAGATTCCTGTATAGAAGATGCAAAGAGTCTGTGAAGAATTTACAGATATTTAAGATTATCATAATGTTTAAGCAAAAGCTAAGACGCAAAATATTGCTCAAGATGTAATTATGTAATATTTACTCAATTTCTAGAAGACTGTTTATATCTTGTTGTTATTCTTGATATGGAGATAAATATAGTATACTTTATTAAGACCTAGATAAAAGACTTTTTTCTCGTTTCTCTTCTCTTACTTAATCACTAAGAGTTATATAACGTTTATTCGATAATTCTGCTTCTCCTGACCTTTCCACAAATGGTTGTTTATATCTCGACATTCTTGGTACTTTTAATCAAATTTTAATAACAGTACTTTACTCGTCAGAAGTAAATAAAAAAGCTCTAAGTAGAAGCAAGGATTTACTTACCTTTCCTTTCTCGAATCTCAGTTAGCAATGTTGTTCCTCTTGAAAGATTTTCCAAGTTTCCAAGACAATTTCCACGCTGGCAACATTGTATATATTTCAAGTATCGTGAACCACAGGAACTTGTTGAGGCAATATTGAAGAAAGCAAAGAGAATGAAGAAATTGTAGGAACTATGAGAGGCTACTCCTTCTTTCACAACTTATTTTCTCTTCGTTTGGGGGGAAAAACACAAATGAACGTAACGGGTGGTTTCAGCTATCTGCTACTATCGCATGGAGGAGAATCCTGAAAAGAAGGAAGCGAGGAAGAATCAACTTTTGAACGAAACAATACCATTTTACTTGACTAAATTCGACCAGATTATTGGCGAAAATGAAGGATATATCATTCCTTCTACCGTAAGATTTTTTATCCAAATTTAATGTTAAAATTTTTAGTCTTTGTGCAAACTGGGCCATGTTGTCCATAAAAAATTATTGAAACTTTGTTGCGACAAGACAGCTTTAATTGTTGAGAGAAGAGTGTATCTTTAAAATTCATTCCTGTTAGTTTATGTACAAATGAATTTGCCAAGATTTTCAGCTTTTAGATAATTATTCATGTATCTTCCTCATCAAGTTTGATAGAAATTATTACTATCGTAATCAAAGCAAAGATTAAGATATGTAAAATCATTTCTCTGAATATGACACTCTTGTTTAATGAGTGATAAATGATACCATTCGAAATATCATATTTATATAATATATAATGATACTTATAAGTGTAATCACTTAAGTACAGATATCTGAATTTTTCTCACTGTCACTGACATAGATACGTATTATCGTTCCTTAGATTACTTGACCAGTTTATTTCTTTCATCACTGTGTTATTATATAATAATAATAAATAGTCACATTAAATTAATTTAGTACGATTATGTTGTTTAACAATACGTGTTTCATTGCAAAATATTTAGTTAAAATGTGTATCGAATCGTTGTAATTCCAAAGATGTCAATTGATGTAATGTAATAATAAAGTATAAAGTATAATTTCGTCTGTGGTATAATCTTTCTATTCCATTTTGTTACGTCGCACCGCGAGCAATATGGCAACCAGATGTCACCGGATACTCGCAGCGTATCCTCCATAGTTTCAAGTACCTTCCATAAATCTCATAGATTTACTAGAAAAGGTCCTTCAAACCAAACAAACGTCTGTTTCCGAAGAATTTCTAAAGACTATTGTCTACCCCGACTGGACAAGGGAAAGTTAGTTTTTCTCACGTATGCTGCAACTTTCCTCCCACTAACCACTTTCTCTCGAGGGCGGTTAAGACCCTTCGTTAACCAATTAACAACGAAGCCACTTCCTTCACTCTCCTAACTAAAATCGTCACCAACAAATCCGATGGTCCCGTGCGCTAGACACACCCATCCTTAGCTTTCCTCCGAGACAGCATCGTCTCCCAAGACAGTTCTGATTTCACATCCTTCGAACGGTCAATATCCTTCCACCGGGTAGGACACACCCACAGATCAGTCACTCATTCATCTCGTACATATTCTCAACGCGAGAATAGATTGTAATTTCAACAAATAAATAAAAAAAAAAAATCTCGTACATACGCACCAGCGTAACTGCCTTCGTTATAAGTTGTTGGAATAAACGGTGAAATATAACTTACTATTCTGTGTCATATTCATTTAAGCACCTCTTATCTTAACCGAAACAGGGGAACGACTACTTCGCGGCGTCGATTCACCGAATCGTAGCGAGAATTTACGCCTCTCGCTACTGCGACTGCGTCTCTCCGCGAACGGTCGTAACACATTGATCGACAGAAGTACTAAACTCTAATAACATAAATTTATATATTTTCTATTTCCCAGCCACCAGTTTTATAGATTTTTCTATCTTCTGTACTACTTTTATCCCTTTTATTTTTTCTTACATGAGATTATTGTAAATTTAATATCATTTGTTCGCAATATTTGTTATTTATCTTTATTTGTTATTTATTTATCTAGTGTTATAGTTATATTTGTTATTTATCTAGTAAAAACGAAGAATCATTGATGACAAGAATTATATTATTACAAATTATGAAGTATAAGACAATTTAAGTAAAAAGCATCAACTACTAACTGCTCGCATAGCTATTTGTATCTTTATATTTTAATATAGCTTAGATATAAAAAGAATATTATTTTTGGATGTAATAATGTATAAACTTGCGCCAAATATTATAACAAAATATTGCACTTTCTATTTAAGTAGGATAGACATATTACCGGCAGCATATCTTTTTTCTATAGCAATGAAATTGTTTATAAAAAAGTTTATAAGAAAACTATCAATTAATGCAAACAACGCATATCAAAATATTAATTACATTCGCGCGATTCGTTATCTCTAGTATTAATTTAACCATATGGTTCTATACACCCAAGACCCTCTAACAGTAATTTAGTACCATTACTAGTCGTATGTACAATGTATGTTTGTATGCAACTTTCGTAACTACAAAACATTCAGCAGTGATTATATATTCTTCCAAACATAAGAAACATTTTCTAATTGCATACTTAAATTTATCGATCAATTATGAACATATGATAACATTTATTTCTTTCAACTACTAATTTTCAAATCCTCTGCTGTTCCGTTAATTGAACGACGCGCCGACTTTTCGTACAAGTATCTTGTATCTTATCTGTATTATTTAGTTATCAATAAAGAAGAAACATTTTCCAATTGTATATTTAAATTTATCGATCAATTATGAACATGTAATAACATTTATTTCTTTCAACTACTAATTTTTAAATCATCTGCTGTTCGGTTAATTGAAGGATGTCGGCTTTCTGTAGAAGTATTTCATATTTATTATTTAATTATGAATAAGGAAAAAACATACAAAATATAGTTTTTAAACGGTTTATTATTTATAAAGAGAAACTTTGACTCAGGATATATATACTATATATATACTATTTACTTACAATTTTTTTTTTAAGACTTCAAAGTCGAAACAAGCACAGGAAATTTCCAAGCCGGTTAACAGAAACTTGAATGAGACAAAAATAACCTTTAGATCTCTATATGTTCTTCTTCCCCCCTGTTGCTTCCACGTAACTCTTATCCTATTGGTGGAGCTGTGCTGATATGTGAAATTATGACTACATAAAAACATCCGGAAAGACTCATTGAATGATTTTATAGTTTAAGGTTAATAAATTTCCATAAATTAAAGTTGAAAATTTATGAGAACATGTTTTCTGTAACAAAACTTAGTAAAAACAAACTAGTAAGGTTTATAGATTCTTTAATGATTATGTATGTATTCATAAACTAATTCGATAAACATCGTTCGATAAAACGTCGAACAACACACAACATTGAAGCGCGAAATTTCAAATTCAATGAAAGATAAATAACAAATATTGCGAACAAATGATATTAAATTTACAATAATCTCATGTAAGAAAAAATAAAAGGGATAAAAGTAGTACAGAAGATAGAAAAATCTATAAAACTGGTGGCTGGGAAATAGAAAATATATAAATTTATGTTATTAGAGTTTAGTACTTCTGTCGATCAATGTGTTACGACCGTTCGCGGAGAGACGCAGTCGCAGTAGCGAGAGGCGTAAATTCTCGCTACGATTCGGTGAATCGACGCCGCGAAGTAGTCGTTCCCCTGTTTCGGTTAAGATAAGAGGTGGTTAAATGAATATGACACAGTATAGTAAGTTATATTTCACCGTTTATTCCAACAACTTATAACGAAGGCAGTTACGCTGGTGCGTATGTACGAGATTTTTTTTTTTTATTTATTTGTTGAAACTACAATCAATTCTCGCGTTGAGAATATGTACGAGATGAATGAGTGACTGATCTGTGGGTGTGTCCTACCCGGTGGAAGGATATTGACCGTTCGAAGGATGTGAAATCAGAACTGTCTTGGGAGACGATGCTGTCACGGAGGAAAGCTAAGGATGGGTGTGTCTAGCGCACGGGACCATCGGATTTGTTGGTGACGATTTTAGTTAGGAGAGTGAAGGAAGTGGCTTCGTTGTTAATTGGTTAACGAAGGGTCTTAACCGCCCTCGAGAGAAAGTGGTTAGTGGGAGGAAAGTTGCAGCATACGTGAGAAAAACTAACTTTCCCTTGTCCAGTCGGGGTAGACAATAGTCTTTAGAAATTCTTCAGAAACAGACGTTTGTTTGGTTTGAAGGATCTTTTCTAGGAAATCTATGAGATTTATGGAAGGTACTTGAAACTATGGAGGATACGCTGCGAGTATCCGGTGACATCTGGTTGCCATATTGCTCGCGGTGCGACGTAACAAAATGGAATAGAAAGATTATACCACAGACGAAATTATACTTTATACTTTATTATACTTTATACTTTATTATTACATTACATCAATTGACATCTTTGGAATTACAACGATTCGATACACATTTTAACTAAATATTTTGCAATGAAACACGTATTATTAAACAACATAATCATACTAAATTAATTTAATGTGACTATTTATTATTGTTATATAATAACACAGTGATGAAAGAAATAAACTGGTCAAGTAATCTAAGGAACGATAATACGTATCTATGTTAGTGACAGTGAGAAAAATTCAGATATCTGTACTTAAGTGATTACACTTATAAGTATCATTATATATTATATAAATATGATATTTCGAATGGTATCATTTATCACTCATTAAACAAGAGTGTCATATCCAGAGAAATGATTTTACATATCTTAATCTTTGCTTTGATTACGATAGTAATAATTTCTATCAAACTTGATGAGGAAGATACATGAATAATTATCTAAAAGCTGAAAATCTTGGCAAATTCATTTGTACATAAACTAACAGGAATGAATTTTAAAGATACACTCTGCTCTCAACAATTAAAGCTGTCTTGTCGCAACAAAGTTTCAATAATTTTGAATTTTGATAGTCATATTTCTCAGCATGAACCCAACTGACAAGAGTACCGCTAAACAAAACGAACTAATCGCTACCCTGATTGAACAATTTGAAAGCCTAACTCACGAGTTTAGAAGCTTTAGAAACAGCACCGATCAAAACATTAAAAACATAAAAGAATTTGCGGAAACTAGCGATAGAAATCGCTCTGAAGAAATACGCGATCTTGCAAAAACCATGGAAATAAAATACGACACCGAGACTGACCAGTCGCAAATAAACGCCCATTTAGAAACCGCTGCTGATAACGTAACGGATGACGAAACTGACGGACCGAACACGTCACAAAGACCACGAGCCGCATCTAGCCGCGCCGCGATTAAACCAATAAACAACTACAACGAAGATCGAGGGCTCGAGGCAGATAAGGCCATACGAACTGTCGAGACACTACGTGGTCAAGATGACGTAGGCGTTGAAGATTTCATCTTATCGGTCCGCAAAGCAAGAGCTAGGTGCAAGGCAAGTGACAGAGAACTATTATTAGATCTCATACTGATCGAAAAGATTACCGACAACGCGAAACGAAACATACGATATCTAAAAATCAACTCGTTCGAAGACTTATATTCATGCTTAAGACAACACGTATTAACACCAACAACTATTAGCAACTGTAGGGACAAATTAAAGAATTTAAAACAAGGGGCAACAGAAAGTGTACAATCTTTTGACTCCAGATTCCGACAACAGCTAAACGAATTAAATTATGCAGTCCAAAACGAAAACCGCACACCAACAGAACGACGCGTAGCTATAGATATTGAAGAACGCGAAGCACTTAAAACATATTTGCTCAACTTACGATACGAGATAGGACAGATGGTGGTATCTAGCGATCCAAAGAACCTGAACCTTGCCCAACGACTAGCAGCTGATAGAGAACAATGGTTACGAGAAGCAAATCGTGTTGCCAACCGCCCAAAGAATCAATCTCACAACATTACATTAGTATCCAAGCGAACTACTACCGATTCACAGCCACAAACTTCTGCTCAGCTACCTAGCCGACCATTAGACGACCGCATGAAACCGAAGTGTCCAAAGTGTTTACGAATTGGACACACAGCCGAAAAATGCTACTCTCGAAATTTTCCATTTGCCAGCCAAGGAAAGATTCCACCTCGAGTAAACCAAACAACGGAGAACCCAGAGGAAGCTTACATCGAGTTAACTGCACCACCACCGGAAGATTACTATCAATCGTACTGCAACGAAGAGACGGAGGAAGAGCCAGATTCCTCATCGATACCGGAGCAGGAATCAACCTTATGAAAGAAAAAGCCTCACTAAACGTCCAAACTTCTAACCCAAAAACCTTCCTAATGGGAAGTGACAAACATACCACTAACAAAATTTGCAACTTAACCATGCTCAAGAAAAATCATCAATTCTACGTAGTCCCTAACAACTTTCCCCTAATCGAAGATGGAATAATCGGACTCCCATTCCTTACAAAGTATCAGTACAGCGTCACTAACAATAAACTAACCTTGGACGAAATTATATTACCATTCCAGGAAACCGATAGCAAGATAAGACCAGGCGAAACTCTAATCTCAGCCCAATACATCGAAGGAAAGCCCACAACAGTATGTTTCATCAACACTGGTAAGCAAATCTGTCACATTACAAACGAAATAGAGAAACCCGATAAACTAAGCCAAATTAATAAATTCGCACAAATAATACGTACCAAACATATTGATCCAGAACTTCGAGAACCCCTTGAGAAAATCCTCATCAATTACTTAGACGTTTTTAATATGGAAACAGACTCATTACCATGTACCAACTTGACAGAACATACAATCACACTCAAGACAGACAAACCTATAAACATCAAATCTTATAGACAGCCCGAATGTCATAAAAAGGAAATCGAGACTCAAATCAACGACATGTTAGACAAACAAATCATAGAACCATCGGACAGTCCATATAACGCACCAATTTGGGTAGTTCCAAAAAAATTAGATGCATCAGGCAAACAAAAATGGAGAATCGTTATAGATTTTAGAAAATTAAACGAGCAAACAGACCAAGACGCGTATCCTTTACCAAATTCGGACGAAATACTCGAGCACTTAGGCAAAGCAAAATTTTTCTCGGCCCTAGACCTCTCGTCAGGATTTCACCAGATACCTATGGAGCAAAATTCCAAAAAATATACTGCATTCTCAACCCCACAAGGTCACTTCCACTATAATCGCATGCCCTTCGGCCTTAAAAACGCACCGGCGACGTTTCAACGTATGATGGATACCGCGCTACGGGGGTTAATAGGAAATAACTGTTTCGTATACCTGGATGACATTATAATATTCGGGAGCACCATCCAAGAACATAACCGAAATCTAGCCATTATACTAGACAGACTACAAAATTTAGGATTAAAAATACAACCGGACAAATGCGAATTTTTGAAACCGGAATTAGAATACTTAGGACACGTAGTAACAAAGGAAGGAGTAAAGCCTAATCCCAAAAAGATTCAAGCCGTGAAAGACTTTAAAACACCAAAGACCGCGACCCACATAAAGTCATTCTTAGGACTCGTTGGGTACTATAGAAAATTTATACGTAATTTTTCTAAAATCGCAAAACCATTGACAGATCTCACAAAAAAGGACACTCCATTCTACTGGACCGATAGACAACAACTTGCATTTGACACACTAAAACAAAAACTCTGCGAAGCCCCTGTACTACAATATCCAGACTTTGACAAAACATTCACATTAACAACAGACGCAAGTAACGAAGGGTTAGGAGCAATACTCTCCCAAGACGGACATCCATGCTGTTATATATCCCGAACTTTGAACCGTCTTGAAAAGAATTATTCCACAACCGAGAAAGAGTTATTAGCAATAGTATGGTCAATCAAAAGACTAAGACAATACCTACTTGGTAGAAAATTTAAAATTCAAAGCGATCATCAAGCCTTGAAATGGTTAAAGAATGTTAAAGACCCCTCATCGATACTCATGCGATGGCGTTTGAGACTCGAGGAGTACGATTATGAAATCGAATACAAAAAAGGAAAAGAAAATACAGCTGCAGATGCTCTATCCCGATTGTATCCTATCACTAATGAAGAAATCCAACCCAATGTAGAAAACCCGGACTATTATGACGAGTATATGGACTGGAAAATCAATATCACCCCAGCTCCGATAACCCAAAAACCTAACAGACCACACTTTAAACAAATTACAAAGACCGAACTGGGAGACTTTAACGAACAGCATTGGTTGCGTCAATTAACCAAACACTTTATTAAACACCGAACCGGACGCTTACAAATAGGAATAAACGACAATAGCTTCAGCACGTTAGAAAAGGTAAATATTCAACTCATGCTAAGGTTTCTAACAACTAGATTCCCTCAAATTAAATTAATATTTGGACAAGATCCGCCAGTAGACTACGATAACGAACAAAAACAAACGATACTACGCGAAAATCATAACGAATTAGTAGGACACTTAGGTATACACCGCACCGTGAAACGAATACAAGAGCACCATCACTGGACAAACCTAGAACAAGACGTTACAGAATTCATACAAAACTGCGAAACCTGCCAACGAGAAAAGCTAAATCGTATCAGGGCCAAGGAACAACCTATGATAACTGACACACCGCTTAATCCTAATGACAAAATCGCAATGGACATATTCGGACCTCTCACCAAAACCAAACGGGGCAATCAGTTTATCCTGTCTATCCAAGATCAATTAACCAAATATCTCATCCTCATACCCTTAAAAGACCAAACAGCCAACTCAATCATTAACGAACTTTTGGATCACTATGTGTACATATTTTCCGCACCAAAAAGTATTCTGACGGACATGGGACGAAATTTCGTATGTAAATTGATGGACACATTTGAAAGGGCTTTCAAAATCCGACACATAAAAACCACTTCTTTCCATCCACAATCTAACGGATCCCTTGAACGAACGCATGCCGTAGTAAAGGACCTTATTCGAACTTGTACGACCGACCGACAGAACGACTGGGATGAAAACTTAAAATTAATATGCATGGGATATAATACTTCAGTACACGAGACGACCGGACATACCCCTTTCGAACTAACATTTGGACGACAAGCTAACATGCCATCTTCAATATCAACCACTCCTAGCCTAACCAGAGAACAATTGTTTAACCTCTGGAAAAATCGACACAACGCCTATATAGCTAAAGCAAGACGAGTTACCGAATCTAACAAAAAGCGATACCAGAGGGATCAAATGCGAAAAATTATTAAAACACAGACGATATTCCGAGTAAAAGATAAAGTATGGGTACATAACGATCACAAAACTAACAAGCTAGACCACGAATGGCTAGGACCTGCAGAAATCCTCTCATCCAATCCACCCACCTATCTTATCGAATATTTCAACGGTCACACGCAAAGAATCCACGGTAACAGGCTAAAACCCTACCTTTCAGGAAGAAGACCATAATATGGATCATCATAACACTCGAGTACATTAGAAGCGATCTAGACGTAAAACCATTGAATTACGCCAACATATTCCTGGAACACATTGACAATTGCTATCTGTACAACGAACAAATAGATATCACCCTTATAGTAGGCCTTAACGATCCAATTGACCAAGTTAATAGATTACAACGCGTAATAGATTTAATAGACCGTCAATGTAAACCACCTTGCGCTTACATACCAGAAATAAGCAGCCTAAAATTTAAGTACAGAAATCTTCAAAACCTGACTCGGCAACTCAAATTATTATTGCGTTATAAAAGCAAACGCGGATTGCTCAATGTCATAGGCTCAGTATCCAAAACTTTATTCGGAACTCTCGACGAAAACGATTTAGAACTCATTAACAAGAACATCGATACATTATTTGATTCCAACAATAAAATAAAAACAATTCTTAGTAACCAAACCGCACTCATCAAACGCGTGCTAGACAATACCAAAACAAATCAACTTGAAAACTTAGCCAACGATATACACAAGATTGAAAACCACAATGAAAAAAACGAAATATTAGTCTCCCTATTAATTCAAACCGAATCTACCATATCAGAACTCCATATAAACATCGACGAAATTTTTAACACTGTTATGTTAGGGAAACAAGGAATCATAAACCCACAAGTTATAGAACCCGAATAATTCTTAAAAACACTTGACCAAATAACGAGACAAAACTTTATGACTAACCATATCGAACCTTCAGTTCAAAACTTTCAACTAATTATAGATCTAAGCAAACTAAAGGTATGGATAAGAGATAACAAACTTATATATACAATAA
>NW_022885215.1:0-14349 GCF_011952205.1 Bombus bifarius
ACAACGCGTAATAGATTTAATAGACCGTCAATGTAAACCACCTTGCGCTTACATACCAGAAATAAGCAGTCTAAAATTCAAGTACAGAAATCTTCAAAACCTGACTCGGCAACTCAAATTATTATTGCGTTATAAAAGCAAACGCGGATTGCTCAATGTCATAGGCTCAGTATCCAAAACTTTATTCGGAACTCTCGACGAAAACGATTTAGAACTCATTAACAAGAACATCGATACATTACTTGATTCCAACAATAAAATAAAAACAATTCTTAGTAACCAAACCGCACTCATCAAACGCGTGCTAGACAATACCAAAACAAATCAACTTGAAAACTTAGCCAACGATATACACAAGATTGAAAACCACAATGAAAAAAACGAAATATTAGTCTCCCTATTAATTCAAACCGAATCTACCATATCAGAACTCCATATAAACATCGACGAAATTTTTAACACTGTTATGTTAGGGAAACAAGGAATCATAAACCCACAAGTTATAGAACCCGAATAATTCTTAAAAACACTTGACCAAATAACGAGACAAAACTTTATGACTAACCATATCGAACCTTCAGTTCAAAACTTTCAACTAATTATAGATCTAAGCAAACTAAAGGTATGGATAAGAGATAACAAACTTATATATACAATAACTGTGCCGCTTTTGGAAAACGATGAATGGAAAATAACTAAAATTTACCCGATACCTTCCAAACAAAACTCTGTATTCATTGCGCCTGTAATAGAAACGGATTTTTGCCTCTAACCGACTCAGAACAATACACCTTTGTCGATAGTCACTACTTAAACAAATATTGTAAACGAACGGCAATCATCCACATTTGTAAAAGAACTCAACCGAGTACAATAGAATCAATTCACCTGAATGCAGATCAGAATTAATTACTAATCGACAGACGGTCAAAACTTGCCCGACTGCTGTCTTCAAGCTGGAAGAATTGACGTTCGTACCTTTGCAGACGGAAAACCATTATATTATTATTCCTGCGAAAAATGTACAAATCGACGTGTTATGTAAGACACATAAAATCCTAGAAATTAGACAACCAAGCTTAATTAGCAGTAAAACCGGGTGCATAATCACATACGATCATAATATTATGAAAATAGGAGGATCACATAAAAATATCTCTTACGAAACCAAATTTAAGAATAGCATATACAGCTTCGAAGAAACAGATGTTCCAATATTAGAGAAAATATTAGAAACAGCTCCAAAAGTAACTCACAATTTTAACCAATATAAAGCCAACCTCGACACATTACAAACACAAATCAGTACCCTGCAATTTGAGCGACGCATAAATTCATTGAAGGAATATGGCATATCCACACTACAAATATTAGGAATCATAGCCCTAGGACTAGGAACAATATATGTAATGTACAAATGTAAACTTTTCGAATGTCTACGCCGATCATTTCCTAAAAATGTACGTATCAAAATACTCTGCCCTACCGCTCGCGTAAACAGGATCGATCAAACATCAACAGTACCAAGGACGGTCACCTTCCAAAATATCACCGAAGACGAAGATGAGGGGATCATTCAACTTAGAAGCCCCACCAGAGCCTTACGCTTTAGCGGAGCAAAGCGAAGCTAAGGAGGGGGGAATGTCCCGGTGGTCGTGAGAACGCAACGAAAGGATGGTTATGCCTCACATACCTTGGTCAGCAATATGATGGCTAAGCAGTAATAGAAACCCTATGTGACCGGCATCCAGCGATAGCCCCTCCACAGGAGCCGGGTCCTTGATATAAAAAAGTACCTCTCGAGTCGTTGTAAGAACATTCTTTTCTGTGCTGTTTGACCATTCTGTATTGTTACTCTGTCAGTGTTCAATAAATTTTCTAATAACAATCAAAATTTAAGTACGAATTTCTCACCTTGCGTGCGGAACGTGAAATTACCCCGAATCGACGTGACACGGCCTTAGTGTGTTGAGAGAATGAAGAACGAATCGTGTTGATGGAAGTTTGTATGGAATGTAGTAACTTGTGGATTCTTAGAGTAAGGACAAGTGATTGCTGGTAGAGTTTAAAGTTTAAGGTATTTTAATGAGTGATATTCGATAACAAAAGGACAGACTACGATATCTTCGCACGCCGACTCACACTCCGTGTCCGCTCAACTCGCACTCTGCTTCTCGACTGACTCTCTCTGGCCGTTGTCCCATTCTATTGCCCTTTTCCTAGGCCCACCGCACACGTGTTCTGCAGACGCTCGTGGCCAGGGTCACGTAGGTCTTTTCCACGAAACTATGCACTTGAAAAGACCGATGACACATTGATGGGCCCGACGGCGCCTCGGCTCTCGCGACACTGTTCATAGTTCGTCCGATATTTCCCAGGCCTTTCGTCCACGATACTACAGGAATATACTGATTGCTTTTAACATTCATTAGTTCCAGTTATTACCGATATTTTTGTCATTTAGTTAGGGTTTTCCCTTTAGATTACGTTGTGATAGAGAACTGTTATTTGTGTATTCCTACAGAAACATACGAACTATATAAACTGTTGACACGATGTTGTGCTTTTGTATTATAGAGATAATAATAAAACCATCAAACAATCATTAATTATGTTTTTTATTATATTAATTAAGAATTGAAGATTACCTGCTTGGTGATCTTGATAATATCGTATTTTACAAATGTTGAACAAAAAAAAATGTATGATTATTTTATTCTGTTAGGGAAGTGATACATTTACACTGTACATGAGAGTGCGTGTTTAAGGGTTAGAGGGCGTCAAGGACTCAGTGGAGACAAAAGACTGTTGCCAGATGTTAGAAGAATCTAGGCTAGTCGGTTGGCAACCAGCGTGCGTGCAGGACGTTCTTAGAGAGGAATATAGGTGTATAACTGTTGTATGGGAAATATAGTCAATAATTTGTATTCCCAAATCCTCGAATTTCCTTACATATTCAATACGTTATGAGGGTTGCTTTAAAAAAAATACGAGTTACATATTTCTTTGAAAAAAGCATGATTTTCATCGATACAATAATGTTCTTCTGTTATCGCTTTAAAGTTGAGTACTTCGTTGATTACACGAGAGAACTCGCCTACAGCAAACAAGATACGACCGTGTGTAAAGTAATTAATCTGTTTGCTCGTTACTAGCTACACATAAGGCTTGCGTAAAAAAAAATATGCATTTCAGTTCAGGCGGAGAATTATGTAGGAAGTCATTTTGTCGATCAATAACTTAGTTAATAAAAGATCAAATTTTCATGTACATAAATGTAAGTAACGTTCAAGTATTAATCATTACATACAATTTTTGTATAATTCGATATCTTGGTCACTTACATCTTACAAATGATATATAGATAATATTTATGACATACATTGGAGCTATCTTTTAGTTAACGCCATTTTTTCTTGTTTTCTCTGTACTTTTACTATTCTTCCAAAAATATCAAAGGATCGATGACTTCAAATTAAACTAGAATTGCTTCGGTATATTGTCAATCAATGGCTATTTGTATTCACATCTATATCAAAGGAAAACCGATTGCAAAATTAATTACCCTTGCAATTCCGCAATCTGAAACTATGTGTGATCGACCTTGAAGATGACAAATCTCAATGTTTGAAGTAGTACAAAAGGATGATAATTTAATTTCGCTTTATCAAACTGTACAAAATTTGTATACACATACAGAAAAAAAAACGGAGTTCAAACATTAATCAACATGAATTATCGGTTATTATTGCTGAGTAATTATTAGGATTAGAGCTTTGGAGTATCGATCGTATCGAGTTTTAACTATCGGTTTCCGCAATTTATTGTTTTTCTAAATTATGTCTGAATGGTATCAGTTTTTGAATATTTTATAGTTTACACTCCAACATACTGACGCAAGCTATCGAAAATAATTGTAAATTATGCAATATCATTTTTTTTATATTTCATAATCTAAATTTCAATCTATTTTTTGTATTTAACATCCCTTTTTTTATTGTTCGTGTTCCGTCTTGTACGTTCTTCAAAAAATCTTAATTTCTTTTTAGATAAAATCTTGTGTGAATTTACAAAAAATACGATTCTTCGTTTAATTTTCTTCCCTTATTGTCTTTACATATTTGGAGTTTAAACGCGTTATAAGTACGTTCTTTTTTTTTAACATGATTACGTAGAATTCTTATTCTGAATAAATTATTTGTTTCCGCTTCATAACTGTTTCTAAATTACAGTGCATTTAATCTTGAAATGCACAGTAACATTTTATACATTTTACGTTCTAAGGAATTTTCAGGATCGGTTAAAAATTAAATTACAGTAATGGTAATACTCAATATTAATGTCAGACGTGGATACTTCACTGTTTTGAATTAATTAAGAGATTAATAAGAATTTTAATTAATCCTTCTTCTATAGTATTCACCGTTCTTTTCGAGCTCGTACCATTTCAAATAGACTTTCGAATAGATTTCAAAGATTTGTCTGTTCAAATAAAACGCGATCTTTTTTATTTCCCTATCAGTCGTCCCGTTACTGTTCCGTTGTTTCCAACAGATTGCAGATTCGTTTAAAAAACATTTGTAACGAAAAACAAACCCACTCGCAGAAATGTTATTCAATATCGCATTTATAACTTTCATAGACATCCTCCTCTCATTGCTATCATTGTAAACAGATTGAAACTTCGTTTGCAAACACTCGCGATTAAAAAAAAAAAAAAAGAAGAATTAATCTTAAACAATTTTATCTTGTGTTCCATTTATAATTTTCATAATTGTCTTCCCGACGTTGTATCATTTTAAATGGCTTTTTTCTATCCATCTATGTTGCAGCGAGATCAACGGTCCTAATTACTAAATTGCACGATGTGTTCATACAAATTCACTTTTTATGAACGCGATGAAACGAAATGAAACCTAAGTAGAGATTTGTTTTCTCATCAAGTATAACGAGTTTTATACTTTGGATAGATTGCCTCGTTGTGAGAAGGTCTTAATCGTTTATAATTGCGATTAAGTAATTGCAATAAGTCATATTTTTAAGAAACGTTCTCACATGCTGTCACACACTCTAATTAGAAAAGGATCATGAAACATTCGGTTTATGATATTATTTGTTTGTAAATCTTCCTGCTTCCGGAAACTTTTTTAAATATGAAAATATTTATATACAAAATTAAATATTTTTTTCAATATCAACACTTCTTGCGTTTATGTTGTCCTAGTCAGAATTATATTATTTCGTGTATCCTGTTGCTTTTTATACGATAGTCCCCCGTTGGCCGCGGATTCGTTATCAAGCCTGAGGCCCTCGTCACTAGTGTAACTATCGACAATAAAGGTACCCCACGCGCGACCGGACGATGGAGAACTTCAACGCAGAACCGCTACCTCCCGCGAGCCCTCCCCGGGAGGGCGCTTCGAGCTCGGACTCGGAGATTCAGACTCGACATATATATTATTATATATATATTATATATACTATTATATCTATATAATATATGTATTTATATCTAAAAATATACGTACAAATATATCTATTTAAAAAGATAAAGTTGACCGTCATATATCGCCAATAATATCGCGTGCGTATAAAGAAACTAATTACATTTAATTCCTTTTTTACATTTATTTACTTTTTATTATTATTTTTTTCACAACTAATTACATTTAATTATTACATTTACATACATTTAACTATTATTACATACATTTACATACATTTAATTATTATTTTTTTCATAATTACATCTCGTTTGAAATATTTTTCGACATAATTAATTGTTTCAAAAACACATATTCCAGCCTTCTAAATGATTTATTTTGCGTATTATACGAATTATTCCATCTATAAATAAATTGTTCTCTCTACGCACAAACACGCACACAGTCTGTTAATTACACGAGTTAATTGTAACATTTTTCTCGATAAGTTGACAGAGCAAGGAAAATGAGCGACGAACATACCTACAAACTAATCTACTTCAATGCCCGTGGTCGTGCCGAACATATACGGTACATATTTGCATATACTGGCATCGAGTATACCGACGAGAGGATCCCCGAAGAACTCTGGCCTGAATACAAGGATTGTAAGCGTGAAGAATCGATTTTTACTTTCATCGTTCAACTCTCAGGTATCTACCATTTACTCAAACTTTCTGTATATAAAACTTTCGTTTCACGTGCAGGCTAAACTTACTTAAAGTAAAATTTCATACGGAATAAAGTCGAACTTTTCATTAAGTTTTGCTTCCGTAATATCGTGTTTATCGAATACCAACTTAATTCACTTACGATTCTCGAATTTTTGTGTTGCAATCTTTATTGTTTTCAATGAATCGAAGCATTTCGAATATTTTGAGAAAACCGTAAATAGGTGACTTAAAATAGGAATACAAAAATACTTCTACGTTTCTCGTTAATTTAAAAACTTTTTAGGACTTGTCGGAAAAAAAGGATAAAAAATTGAAATCAGTTCGGAAATGAACAAGAACATAGCTAAAAAGTCGAAAGAACAAAGCAGACATAAAATTCGATCTTCTGTTGCGACATTTCTATCGTAAATGGTATAATAAAAGTTTTACGCAGCATAGTCTTCGATATAATCTTATATGTCGCTTGCAAATAGAGAAACAAAAAATCAACGTAAGTCTGTAAATCAATCCTGTCGGTGTAAAACACAAAATTACGTTCGCAATAGACATTCGATTTATATTCCTTGCATTTCAATTTTCATTACAAGAACCGTGTACATTTTCTAATATTTTTTCCGTGTCTGGTATTATCTTTTATCCTTGATTTTAAAAACTTTAGGTTCTTCCCAACAGTCAAAAACACGCGATACCCTGTCCATCGTAATCGTAAGAAAAGAAAAAAAGGAGAAAGAAGACATTTCTGTATTTCTTTACTAGGCCATGTTGATTAAAACCGAAATGATTTCGATTCATCTATTCACAAGAACGCAACGGCCTCGGAAGCTGTCTTGTGATTTCCTATCGATCGTTTCCCTCTACACAGTGTTCATATGAGCCATGTTTGTTCTTAGCAATGCCTTATAAAAAGCTGCCTGTGCTGGAGATAGACGGGAAACCGGTAGCGCAGAGTAACGCTGTGGCGCGATACTTGGCGAGGAAGTACGATCTAATGGGAAAGAACGAATGGGATGCGATGATATGCGACGTGCTCGTCGATACTCTTGGAGATTTGAAGCAAGGTGAGTAACTGATGAGATGACTTTGCATTTGTCTCACCACAGAGACAGACGTTCAAGAATTCATTGTGAAAAGACGAGTACAAACAAGATACGTATGTCTTTCCGTTAAGCGAATGTTACAGTTTGTTTGCAAAAGTCAGTTTTTAGATTATAGAATCGTAGATAGAATTTAGAGGATAGAAACTTTTAGTAGTCACTTTTAGTTTAGTAAATTCTTATCGACAATAAGCAGACTACGTTATGATACAACGATTCCAACTGAAGATTTCTATCGACATCACGAATTCGATGGCTTCCAAAAATCGTGTTTTTACACCGCCAACGTAACGTCACGCCAGTCGAATCGAAAAATTATTACTAGACAGAGAAGGTGAACAAAAAACGAGGTAAATAGGCTACCGATTGAATAATATCATAACGATCGTATCTCTGGTTTTTGCTTGTCTTTTATATTTGTTTCAAATGTATAAAATATAATCGTATCGATATCGTCCACGATTAAAGCCATCCATCCGCCATCGACGAGGAACGAACGATTATATTTTATCATTTATGCGAATCCTTCTCTTCTCTTCTTTCTCTATTTACGCCCCTCGCCTTGCTTCGTACCGCCGATGATTCACAATTCGATGCACCTGAACAGCTGGAACGTCGCAGATTTTTCCGTACGATAACAAACGTGTTTTTGATGGCCTGCTTTAAACCGTGACGATCGCCATGACGTGCATCAATTGTCGAATGATGTAGTGCGACGATACTCCTACGCAACTTTTTTTTACGCTGTTTTTTCCTCTATTTTTTCTTCCTGTGTGTTATCACATGATCATGAGATACCTGTATAGAAGATGCAAAGAGTCTGTGAAGAATTTACAGATATTTAAGATTATCATAATGTTTAAGCAAAAGCTAAGACGCAAAATATTGCTCAAGATGTAATTATGTAATATTTACTCAATTTCTAGAAGACTGTTTATATCTTGTTGTTATTCTTGATATGGAGATAAATATAGTATACTTTATTAAGACCTAGATAAAAGACTTTTTTCTCGTTTCTCTTCTCTTACTTAATCACTAAGAGTTATATAACGTTTATTCGATAATTCTGCTTCTCCTGACCTTTCCACAAATGGTTGTTTATATCTCGACATTCTTGGTACTTTTAATCAAATTTTAATAACAGTACTTTACTCGTCAGAAGTAAATAAAAAAGCTCTAAGTAGAAGCAAGGATTTACTTACCTTTCCTTTCTCGAATCTCAGTTAGCAATGTTGTTCCTCTTGAAAGATTTTCCAAGTTTCCAAGACAATTTCCACGCTGGCAACATTGTATATATTTCAAGTATCGTGAACCACAGGAACTTGTTGAGGCAATATTGAAGAAAGCAAAGAGAATGAAGAAATTGTAGGAACTATGAGAGGCTACTCCTTCTTTCACAACTTATTTTCTCTTCGTTTGGGGGGAAAAACACAAATGAACGTAACGGGTGGTTTCAGCTATCTGCTACTATCGCATGGAGGAGAATCCTGAAAAGAAGGAAGCGAGGAAGAATCAACTTTTGAACGAAACAATACCATTTTACTTGACTAAATTCGACCAGATTATTGGCGAAAATGAAGGATATATCATTCCTTCTACCGTAAGATTTTTTATCCAAATTTAATGTTAAAATTTTTAGTCTTTGTGCAAACTGGGCCATGTTGTCCATAAAAAATTATTGAAACTTTGTTGCGACAAGACAGCTTTAATTGTTGAGAGCAGAGTGTATCTTTAAAATTCATTCCTGTTAGTTTATGTACAAATGAATTTGCCAAGATTTTCAGCTTTTAGATAATTATTCATGTATCTTCCTCATCAAGTTTGATAGAAATTATTACTATCGTAATCAAAGCAAAGATTAAGATATGTAAAATCATTTCTCTGGATATGACACTCTTGTTTAATGAGTGATAAATGATACCATTCGAAATATCATATTTATATAATATATAATGATACTTATAAGTGTAATCACTTAAGTACAGATATCTGAATTTTTCTCACTGTCACTGACATAGATACGTATTATCGTTCCTTAGATTACTTGACCAGTTTATTTCTTTCATCACTGTGTTATTATATAATAATAATAAATAGTCACATTAAATTAATTTAGTATGATTATGTTGTTTAATAATACGTGTTTCATTGCAAAATATTTAGTTAAAATGTGTATCGAATCGTTGTAATTCCAAAGATGTCAATTGATGTAATGTAATAATAAAGTATAAAGTATAATTTCGTCTGTGGTATAATCTTTCTATTCCATTTTGTTACGTCGCACCGCGAGCAATATGGCAACCAGATGTCACCGGATACTCGCAGCGTATCCTCCATAGTTTCAAGTACCTTCCATAAATCTCATAGATTTCCTAGAAAAGGTCCTTCAAACCAAACAAACGTCTGTTTCCGAAGAATTTCTAAAGACTATTGTCTACCCCGACTGGACAAGGGAAAGTTAGTTTTTCTCACGTATGCTGCAACTTTCCTCCCACTAACCACTTTCTCTCGAGGGCGGTTAAGACCCTTCGTTAACCAATTAACAACGAAGCCACTTCCTTCACTCACCTAACTAAAATCGTCACCAACAAATCCGATGGTCCCGTGCGCTAGACACACCCATCCTTAGCTTTCCTCCGAGACAGCATCGTCCCCCAAGACAGTTCTGATTTCACATCCTTCGAACGGTCAATATCCTTCCACCGGGTAGGACACACCCACAGATCAGTCACTCATTCATCTCGTACATATTCTCAACGCGAGAATTGATTGTAATTTCAACAAATAAATAAAAAAAAAAAATCTCGTACATACGCACCAGCGTAACTGCCTTCGTTATAAGTTGTTGGAATAAACGGTGAAATATAACTTACTATACTGTGTCATATTCATTTAACCACCTCTTATCTTAACCGAAACAGGGGAACGACTACTTCGCGGCGTCGATTCACCGAATCGTAGCGAGAATTTACGCCTCTCGCTACTGCGACTGCGTCTCTCCGCGAACGGTCGTAACACATTGATCGACAGAAGTACTAAACTCTAATAACATAAATTTATATATTTTCTATTTCCCAGCCACCAGTTTTATAGATTTTTCTATCTTCTGTACTACTTTTATCCCTTTTATTTTTTCTTACATAAGATTATTGTAAATTTAATATCATTTGTTCGCAATATTTGTTATTTATCTTTCATTGAATTTGAAATTTCGCGCTTCAATGTTGTGTGTTGTTCGACGTTTTATCGAACGATGTTTATCGAATTAGTTTATGAATACATACATAATCATTAAAGAATCTATAAACCTTACTAGTTTGTTTTTACTAAGTTTTGTTACAGAAAACATGTTCTCATAAATTTTCAACTTTAATTTATGGAAATTTATTAACCTTAAACTATAAAATCATTCAATGAGTCTTTCCGGATGTTTTTATGTAGTCATAATTTCACATATCAGCACAGCTCCACCAATAGGATAAGAGTTACGTGGAAGCAACAGGGGGGAAGAAGAACATATAGAGATCTAAAGGTTATTTTTGTCTCATTCAAGTTTCTGTTAACCGGCTTGGAAATTTCCTGTGCTTGTTTCGACTTTGAAGTCTTAAAAAAAAAAATTGTAAGTAAATAGTATATATATAGTATATATATCCTGAGTCAAAGTTTCTCTTTATAAATAATAAACCGTTTAAAAACTATATTTTGTATGTTTTTTCCTTATTCATAATTAAATAATAAATATGAAATACTTCTACAGAAAGCCGACATCCTTCAATTAACCGAACAGCAGATGATTTAAAAATTAGTAGTTGAAAGAAATAAATGTTATTACATGTTCATAATTGATCGATAAATTTAAATATACAATTAGAAAATGTTTCTTCTTTATTGATAACAAAAATACAGATAAGATACAAGATACTTGTACGAAAAGTCGGCGCGTCGTTCAATTAACGGAACAGCAGAGGATTTGAAAATTAGTAGTTGAAAGAAATAAATGTTATCATATGTTCATAATTGATCGATAAATTTAAGTATGCAATTAGAAAATGTTTCTTATGTTTGGAAGAATATATAATCACTGCTGAATGTTTTGTAGTTACGAAAGTTGCATACAAACATACATTGTACATACGACTAGTAATGGTACTAAATTACTGTTAGAGGGTCTTGGGTGTATAGAACCATATGGTTAAATTAATACTAGAGATAACGAATCGCGCGAATGTAATTAATATTTTGAAATGCGTTGTTTGCATTAATTGATAGTTTTCTTATAAACTTTTTTATAAACAATTTCATTGCTATAGAAAAAAGATATGCTGCCGGTAATATGTCTATCCTACTTAAATAGAAAGTGCAATATTTTGTTATAATATTTGGCGCAAGTTTATACATTATTACATCCAAAAATAATATTCTTTTTATATCTAAGCTATATTAAAATATAAAGATACAAATAGCTATGCGAGTAGTTAGTAGTTGATGCTTTTTACTTAAATTGTCTTATACTTCATAATTTGTAATAATATAATTCTTGTCATCAATGATTCTTCGTTTTTACTTTGTATATATTATACTTCCAGGAAGATGCCGCTCTATAAATTGACTTACTTCCCAGTTACGGCATTGGCAGAACCAATCCGTTCTTCTTCAGCTATGCTAGTATTCCATTTGAAGATGAACGTATCAAAAAGGACGTCTGGCCAGAAATAAAGCCCTGTAAGCTTAAAATTTAAAGAAGTTCTGTTTCTTAAATCTCATCTTTCCTAATTTAACTAAAGTAGCTAAATAAAGTAGAACACAATTATGCAGAGTATAACAGAGATTATTGTTTACTCTCCATTGCTCTATAAGATTTTTTTTTTTATTTATTTGTTGAAATTACAATCAATTCTCGCGTTGAGAATTTTCAGTAATTTTTCTGGCGTAGCGCACTGACATGACTGTTTATTTACAATAAGTCAATACTTATTATAGATAGGTATAATTTATAAGTATTATAAGTAGGTGCAAATGCTTAATTTGGATAATTAAATGAATCTAACGTTTAGGTCTAGCGGGTAGTGCCTCTTCAGCCTGCGAATCTGGTCCGTCGTATCGAGTAGTCCAGTGATTAGGGGGTTTCGGTGTTTGTTGATTCTTTTGCTATATCTGTCGCTATATTTTGCTATTTCCTCTTTGACGGTGGGTATCTTGAGGTCGCGGTGTATTGTTTCATTGGTTACATACCAAGGTGCGTCAATTAGGGATCTTAGCGTTTTCGATTGAAAGCGTTGGAGTATTTCAATGTTGGAGTTGCTTGCTGTTCCCCATAGTTGGATTCCGTGGGTCCAGACAGGTTTTATTACGGTCTTGTAGAGGGTAATTTTATTCTGTATGTTTAGTTTGGAGCGTCGGCCCGTGAGCCAATAGAGTTTTTTTAGTTTGTCCTTTAGTTGCTTCGTTTTATCTGAGATGTGTGTCTTCCACGTTAGTCTCCTGTCCAGGGTCATGCCCAGGTATCGGACTGTGTCCCTGCTAGGGATTGTTGCATTGTTGATGGTGACCTGGGGGCAGGTTTGTTTTCGGAGCGTGAAGGTTACATGTGAGGATTTCTTTTCGTTGACTTTGAAGCCCCATTTGTGAAACCACTTTTCCATGGAGTCGAGACTTCGCTGGAGAGTGGATGAGGCTATTACCGGGTCTGCGTGGGTAGCTAATAGCGCTGTGTCGTCTGCAAATGTCGCTATTGTTATATCGTTTGATATGGGTAGGTCGGCAGTGTAGATGGAGTACAGTATGGGTCCGAGGACACTACCTTGGGGTATGCCGGCTTCTATTGGGAATGTTGCGGAAGTGGCGTCTAGGCATTTAACCATGAATTGTCTATTGGTTAGGTAAGATTTTAGGATGGAGTAGTAGGGGTGAGGTAGGATCTTTTTAATCTTGTATAGTAGCCCTTCATGCCATACTTTGTCGAATGCCTGTTGGATGTCTAGGAAAACCGCTGAGCAATATTTTTTCTTTTCAAGTGTTTGGCTGATCGTATGAGTTAAGCGGTGGATTTGCTCTACTGTAGAATGATGTTTTCGGAAGCCGAATTGGTGATCTGGGAGTGTTTTCAAGTTCTCTAGGATTGGAAGGAGTCGGTTCGTGAGCATCTTCTCGAATAGTTTGGACAGGGTAGGTAAAAGACTGATTGGGCGATAGGAGCAGGTTTCGTATATCGGTTTACCGGGTTTAGGGATGAGGGTAATCAATGAGATTTTCCAGGCCTTAGGATAGTGTTCCAGGCGAAGGATAGCATTAAAAATCGATGTGATGAGTGCTATCCCTTTTGTGGGAAGTTCCTTGATTGCTTTATTGCTTATTAGGTCGTGTCCTGCTGCTTTCTTGGGGTTTAGGCGACTGATTGTTTCTATATTCTCTGCAGAGGAGAAGGGTTCGATAGGAGGGGACATTTGGAAGGGGGTGTGCAGGTATTCCGTAACGCCCGCGGCGGCTTTGGGGGAATGGGGTTTGAATACTTTTGACAAGTGTTTAGCAAACAGATCGACTTTTTCTGTAGGGCTTCGCGCCCATCCACCTTGCGGACGGCGGATAGGTGGGATTATTTGTGGGGGGCGTGTGAGTTTCCTGGAGGCCTTCCATAGTGAGTAGTTGGCGTCGGCTGTGGGGGATAAGCTGGCGAGGTATTTATGGAAGCAGTCGTTTTTATAGATTTTTAAGGTTCTGGATAGCTTCCTAGTTGCGTTGTTAAGTTTGCGTTTGTCCTCCGGTGTTCTATGGGTCTGCCATACTCTTCTTAGTCTACGTTTTTCTGCTATTTTTTTAGTATGTATTGGGGATATTCTTGTTTGCTGTTAGATGCCTTTGTCGGTGTGGTGAGGCGGATTGCGTTTATTATGCTCGTGTTTAAGTATTCCGTGGCTGCTTCGATATCTTCCTTTGTTTTTAGTGGGGTGAAGGCTGAGGTTGAGTGTGTAAAGACTTCTCTGAAGAGCTGCCAGTTGGTGTGTTGGATGTGAATGGAGCCGTTAGGTGTATTCTCGATGATTGTTGAACTGACTGTTGCTATCACGGGAGAATGATCAGAGGATAGATCAGCCGAGGAGT
>NW_022885216.1:0-15613 GCF_011952205.1 Bombus bifarius
CTAGTTTGTTTTTACTAAGTTTTGTTACAGAAAACATGTTCTCATAAATTTTCAACTTTAATTTATGGAAATTTATTTAACCTTAAACTATAAAATCATTCAATGAGTCTTTCCGGATGTTTTTATGTAGTCATAATTTCACATATCAGCACAGCTCCACCAATAGGATAAGAGTTACGTGGAAGCAACAGGGGGGAAGAAGAACATATAGAGATCTAAAGGTTATTTTTGTCTCATTCAAGTTTCTGTTAACCGGCTTGGAAATTTCCTGTGCTTGTTTCGACTTTGAAGTCTTAAAAAAAAAATTGTAAGTAAATAGTATATATATAGTATATATATCCTGAGTCAAAGTTTCTCTTTATAAATAATAAACCGTTTAAAAACTATATTTTGTATGTTTTTTCCTTATTCATAATTAAATAATAAATATGAAATACTTCTACAGAAAGCCGACATCCTTCAATTAACCGAACAGCAGATGATTTAAAAATTAGTAGTTGAAAGAAATAAATGTTATTACATGTTCATAATTGATCGATAAATTTAAATATACAATTAGAAAATGTTTCTTCTTTATTGATAACTAAATAATACAGATAAGATACAAGATACTTGTACGAAAAGTCGGCGCGTCGTTCAATTAACGGAACAGCAGAGGATTTGAAAATTAGTAGTTGAAAGAAATAAATGTTATCATATGTTCATAATTGATCGATAAATTTAAGTATGCAATTAGAAAATGTTTCTTATGTTTGGAAGAATATATAATCACTGCTGAATGTTTTGTAGTTACGAAAGTTGCATACAAACATACATTGTACATACGACTAGTAATGGTACTAAATTACTGTTAGAGGGTCTTGGGTGTATAGAACCATATGGTTAAATTAATACTAGAGATAACGAATCGCGCGAATGTAATTAATATTTTGAAATGCGTTGTTTGCATTAATTGATAGTTTTCTTATAAACTTTTTTATAAACAATTTCATTGCTATAGAAAAAAGATATGCTGCCGGTAATATGTCTATCCTACTTAAATAGAAAGTGCAATATTTTGTTATAATATTTGGCGCAAGTTTATACATTATTACATCCAAAAATAATATTCTTTTTATATCTAAGCTATATTAAAATATAAAGATACAAATAGCTATGCGAGTAGTTAGTAGTTGATGCTTTTTACTTAAATTGTCTTATACTTCATAATTTGTAATAATATAATTCTTGTCATCAATGATTCTTCGTTTTTACTTTGTATATATTATACTTCCAGGAAGATGCCGCTCTATAAATTGACTTACTTCCCAGTTACGGCATTGGCAGAACCAATCCGTTCTTCTTCAGCTATGCTAGTATTCCATTTGAAGATGAACGTATCAAAAAGGACGTCTGGCCAGAAATAAAGCCCTGTAAGCTTAAAATTTAAAGAAGTTCTGTTTCTTAAATCTCATCTTTCCTAATTTAACTAAAGTAGCTAAATAAAGTAGAACACAATTATGCAGAGTATAACAGAGATTATTGTTTACTCTCCATTGCTCTATAAGATTTTTTTTTTTATTTATTTGTTGAAATTACAATCAATTCTCGCGTTGAGAATTTTCAGTAATTTTTCTGGCGTAGCGCACTGACATGACTGTTTATTTACAATAAGTTAATACTTATTATAGATAGGTATAATTTATAAGTATTATAAGTAGGTGCAAATGCTTAATTTGGATAATTAAATGAATCTAACGTTTAGGTCTAGCGGGTAGTGCCTCTTCAGCCTGCGAATCTGGTCCGTCGTATCGAGTAGTCCAGTGATTAGGGGGTTTCGGTGTTTGTTGATTCTTTTGCTATATCTGTCGCTATATTTTGCTATTTACTCTTTGACGGTGGGTATCTTGAGGTCGCGGTGTATTGTTTCATTGGTTACATACCAAGGTGCGTCAATTAGGGATCTTAGCGTTTTCGATTGAAAGCGTTGGAGTATTTCAATGTTGGAGTTGCTTGCTGTTCCCCATAGTTGGATTCCGTGGGTCCAGACAGGTTTTATTACGGTCTTGTAGAGGGTAATTTTATTCTGTATGTTTAGTTTGGAGCGTCGGCCCGTGAGCCAATAGAGTTTTTTTAGTTTGTCCTTTAGTTGCTTCGTTTTATCTGAGATGTGTGTCTTCCACGTTAGTCTCCTGTCCAGGGTCATGCCCAGGTATCGGACTGTGTCCCTGCTAGGGATTGTTGCATTGTTGATGGTGACCTGGGGGCAGGTTTGTTTTCGGAGCGTGAAGGTTACATGTGAGGATTTCTTTTCGTTGACTTTGAAGCCCCATTTGTGAAACCACTTTTCCATGGAGTCGAAACTTCGCTGGAGAGTGGATGAGGCTATTACCGGGTCTGCGTGGGTAGCTAATAGCGCTGTGTCGTCTGCAAATGTCGCTATTGTTATATCGTTTGATATGGGTAGGTCGGCAGTGTAGATGGAGTACAGTATGGGTCCGAGGACACTACCTTGGGGTATGCCGGCTTCTATTGGGAATGTTGCGGAAGTGGCGTCTAGGCATTTAACCATGAATTGTCTATTGGTTAGGTAAGATTTTAGGATGGAGTAGTAGGGGTGAGGTAGGATCTTTTTAATCTTGTATAGTAGCCCTTCATGCCATACTTTGTCGAATGCCTGTTGGATGTCTAGGAAAACCGCTGAGCAATATTTTTTCTTTTCAAGTGTTTGGCTGATCGTATGAGTTAAGCGGTGGATTTGCTCTACTGTAGAATGATGTTTTCGGAAGCCGAATTGGTGATCTGGGAGTGTTTTCAAGTTCTCTAGGATTGGAAGGAGTCGGTTCGTGAGCATCTTCTCGAATAGTTTGGACAGGGTAGGTAAAAGACTGATTGGGCGATAGGAGCAGGTTTCGTATATCGGTTTACCGGGTTTAGGGATGAGGGTAATCAATGAGATTTTCCAGGCCTTAGGATAGTGTTCCAGGCGAAGGATAGCATTAAAAATCGATGTGATGAGTGCTATCCCTTTTGTGGGAAGTCCCTTGATTGCTTTATTGCTTATTAGGTCGTGTCCCGCTGCTTTCTTGGGGTTTAGGCGACTGATTGTTTCTATAGTCTCTGCAGAGGAGAAGGGTTCGATAGGAGGGGACATTTGGAAGGGGGTGTGCAGGTATTCGGTAACGTCCGCGGCGGCTTTGGGGGAATGGGGTTTGAATACTTTTGACAAGTGTTTAGCAAACAGATCGGCTTTTTCTGTAGGGCTTCGCGCCCATCCACCTTGCGGACGGCGGATAGGTGGGATTATTTGTGGGGGGCGTGTGAGTTTCCTGGAGGCCTTCCATAGTGAGTAGTTGGCGTCGGCTGTGGGGGATAAGCTGGCGAGGTATTTATGGAAGCAGTCGTTTTTATAGATTTTTAAGGTTCTGGATAGCTTCCTAGTTGCGTTGTTAAGTTTGCGTTTGTCCTCCGGTGTTCTATGGGTCTGCCATACTCTTCTTAGTCTACGTTTTTCTGCTATTTTTTTTAGTATGTATTGGGGATATTCTTGTTTGCTGTTAGATGCCTTTGTCGGTGTGGTGAGGCGGATTGCGTTTATTATGCTCGTGTTTAAGTATTCCGTGGCTGCTTCGATATCTTCCTTTGTTTTTAGTGGGGTGAAGGCTGAGGTTGAGTGTGTAAAGACTTCTCTGAAGAGCTGCCAGTTGGTGTGTTGGATGTGAATGGAGCCGTTAGGTGTATTCTCGATGATTGTTGAACTGACTGTTGCTATCACGGGAGAATGATCAGAGGAGAGATCAGCCGAGGAGTTGATCTGGACGTGTCTTGATGGGATATTTTTAGTTATGAAGAAGTCGAGAAGGTCGGGTATTTTGTTGGTGTCAGTTGGCCAGTATGTGTGTTCGTATGTGGTGAGGTAGTTGAGGTTGTTGTTTATTATGCTGTTTAAGAGGTTTTTGCCTCTTGCTGTAACCAGTCTGCTGCCCCATTTGGTGTGCTTGGCGTTATAGTCTCCTCCAACTATGAATCTATTGCCCAGGGTGTCCAGGAAGTTATCAAAGTCTTCTTTGGCGATGGAGTGTCTGGGAGGGCAGTATACTGCTGAGGTGGTGATTGAGCCATGACAGTCTTCTATTGCTACATTTGTTGCTTGTAGGTAGTCTTTCTGGAATGATGGAAGTTCGTAGTGCTTAATACTTGCTTTGATTATTATTCCGGTGCCACCGTGGGCCTTTCCGCTGGGGTGTTGGGTATGGTAGAATTTGTAACCATTTATTTTCAGGTAGCTCTTGACGGTGAAGTGGGTTTCCGATACGAGCATTACGTCGATTTGCTGGTGTTTTAAGAAGAGTTCTAGTTCAAGTTTGTGTTGCGCTAGACCGTTGGCGTTCCAGAGTGCTATGCGCCTTGGTTTTATTTTGAGCCGGGGCGTGCTAATTTTTCCACGATGAGTGTTAGTAGCGATAGCAAGTGATTTATTTGCTCTGATTGTTTCTCTATTAGCTTTTCAAGCCTTGAGGAGTTGTCTGTGGTAGGTGGGTTGGGGACACTGTTTTGGGGAAGGTTCCTTTGGCTGTTCGGGTTATTTTGGATGCCTTGTACTGCTTGGGCATAGGAGGTTGAGGTGGAGATGAATTGGGTAGGACTGGGTGTTTGGTTGGTTGAGGGGGTTGGGGTAGTCGTGAATTTCGGCGGGCTGGGTGTTTGGTTGGATACCTCTTTTGCTCTGAGCTTAGGGTACCTGTTCGTGTATAGTGTTTTATATGCTGGGCAGCCTTTGTAGTTGGCAGGGTGGTCCCCTTGGCAGTGGATGCATTTCGCTGGAGTTTCCGGTGATTTGGCGCACTGGTCAGTGGAGTGAGTGCCTGCGCATTTAACGCAGCGGAAAGTATGGTTGCAGTATTTCTGCGTATGACCGTACCTTTGGCACCTTTTGCATTGCACTATTTCTTTTTTCACGAGCGGTGGTTCGATCTTTACTATCGCGTTCATTAGGCGACTGATGTTGTAGATTTCCTTATTGTTCGGCTTTTGTTTAATGTCTAGGAAGAATAAGGATAACGGGTCTTTCGAGACTCTATGCCTTATATTACTTACGTTGATGACTTCGTGGCCGAGTTTTGAGAGTTCGTATTTGAGTTCGTCTATGTCTGCTGAGTGGTGTATGTTTCGTAGGACCACACGGAAAGGCCTTTCCTGTTTGAGTTGGTAGGTGTGGAAGTTGGCGTTCAGGGTCCTGAGTGTCTTGGTGAGTTTTCTGTAAGCTTCTGGGTTCGTCGGCAGTATTTTTACTCTATTGTTGCTTATCTTAAGGTTATATTCCTCCTTGCTGGTATCTCTCTCTAGGGACCTGGTCATTGTCTGTATGTCAATGACGTCGTCCACAAATATTGGTGGGGGAGGGGGGATTCTCTGTGAGTGTTGGTTTGGTGGCGCTTCTACGATTTCCATGGCGTCGTTTGAGGATTCCAATACGGCGAATCTGTTGTGTGTGTTTATTTGCGTTGCTGTTTCTATTTTCCTTTTCTTTGTAGTATTAGCGTCGTTAGAGCGGTGAGTTCTGCTAGACTTCTGCCACGGGGGGGGGTAGCTCGGGGTAGCTGCGAGTCTGCTCCGGTGAGCCTGGTCGCGGGTGTTGGGCCATCATCGAGCTAGTTAATTCGGAATGAACAACTAGTCGTGAGGCTGTGAGGCTAGTATTCGGTTGGGGTTAGGTGCGTGGGATTTTCTTCTCCCTAAAGCGTAAGGGACACTTAGCTGTGTTCACTTTCGACGGTTGGGCGACACGTGTTGTTTTCGGACTACGCTGGGCACTAGAGACACGTCTGCACGCTTCGGCACTCCACAGAGAACTGCTCTATAAGATATGTGGGAGAACAATAGGTATTGTTAAGGAGACAATGCCCTTCGTTTGCTGATAAATTATCAATAAATTAAATTATATCTTTCCAAAACAGATAACAGGAAGCTAGATATTTAAGAAGCATCATAATCTGTTTGTTCGATAGAATCTTTGATTCTATTAGTTGTATGTTTTTAGTGACTCCTTATGGCCTGCTTCCTATGCTCGTAGCTGATAGAAGGAAGGTTGCTCAGTCTACAGCTATTTGCCGTTACTTAGCCAAACAATATGACTTAACTGGAAAGACTGACTGGGCAAATCTTCATATTGATGCCACTGTTGATACTATTCATGATATTCGTCATAGTGAGTATCCAGTACTGTTTTGCATAAATCTGTGGCGGCACGGGCCACGGAACTTTTCAACGGCTCCAGATACAAAGCGCGACGCCACCAAAGCGCAACACCGATGTGCCCAATCTGTCATCGATATCCTCACACTCTTTCCGCCGAATTCTCGGAAGAGCATACTCGTGCCAGCACAGGCGACACATCTTATGAATGCACGCGAGTGGGGATATCGATGGGCTACGAAGGGAAGGTCTGCGCGAAGAAAAACAAAATGCAGAGTCAGTCTGGCTTGCGTCATTAGAAGTGTAACTCCTCGGCCCTTTTCGATAGCAACGCGACGAACGACATCTCGGTGTCTATCGTTATTTGTTAGTTGTTACCTGTTGTCCGTTAAATGTTATTGTTGATCGTTAATTGTTAACTCTGATTGTTGATCAGTCCTAATAAACTGTTATTCGTTAAAAACACCAAGAGTAGTTCCTTACGCACCTATCACCATACCACCTCAAATCATATGAGAATCTTGATAACAGATAGTACATATCTGTTCAGGTATTTATTACTTGAAATCCGATTTAATATTTGATTTAATCGAACGATACACGTATGTCAACAATACAAGACAAAGGATTAAAAAGGATTGTAATTCTATCTTCAGTATCATTTAAATTTCGCACAACACTGTATTCAAATTAGTATAACATTAGCGAATAGTATTTAACTGAAAACAAATTTTCAGAAATTGCCGCCTTCCACTATGAGGAGGACGAGAAGGTCAAAGCTGCAAAACGCAAGGCTGCTGAAGAGACGCTGCCGTTCATTTTAGAACGTTTGGACCAGCAAGTGAAGGAAAATGACGGCTACTTCTACGATGGTACTCTCTCTTGGGCTGATTTAACATTCGTTGCTCTGCTCGATTATTTGAACTTTATGTACAAGTCTGATCTGATCGAGAATTACGAGAATCTGAAGCTGCTGGAGAAAAAGGTCCTCCTTCTGCCCAAGATCAAACACTGGATTGAGAGACGCCCAGTTAGCGAATTCTAAACTTCACGATTGCTTATGGTTTTATAAGCGTTTAAAGATTGCGGTCTTAGTGTGTTGAGAGAATGAAGAACGAATCGTGTTGATGGAAGTTTGTATGGAATATACTGATTGCTTTTAACATTCATTAGTTCCAGTTATTACCGATATTTTTGTCATTTAGTTAGGGTTTTCCCTTTAGATTACGTTGTGATAGAGAACTATTATTTGTGTATTCCTACAGAAACATACGAACTATATAAACTGTTGACACGATGTTGTGCTTTTGTATTATAGAGATAATAATAAAACCATCAAACAATCATTAATTATGTTTTTTATTATATTAATTAAGAATTGAAGATTACCTGCTTGGTGATCTTGATAATATCGTATTTTACAAATGTTGAAGAAAAAAAAATGTATGATTATTTTATTCTGTTAGGGAAGTGATACATTTACACTGTACATGAGAGTGTGTGTGTAAGGGTTAGAGGGCGTCAAGGACTCAGTGGAGACAAAAGACTGTTGCCAGATGTTAGAAGAATCTAGGCTAGTCGGTTGGCAACCAGCGTGCGTGCAAGACGTTCTTAGAGAGGAATATAGGTGTATAACTGTTGTATGGGAAATATAGTCAACAATTTGTATTCCCAAATCTTCGAATTTCCTTAACATGGTAGCAGAGCGTGGTTACTAGTTTTGCAAGATATTTAGTGCGTGGTTACGATCTTGCGAGTGAGTTTTCAGTAAAGAAAAAAAACTTTCAGAAAAAAAATATACTTCGAGCACGTAGGAACGCTTGAGTAAGAAAAGAAAAAAAAAAGGAATCAATTAAAATGGAGAGATCGGAAATCATGATACCTATATTCGATGGTGAGGATTATGGAATGTGGAAGCAAAGAATCACGATGTTTCTCAAATATAAGGAATGCGAGGTTGTTACAACTAGAATGAAGAACGAAAGAGACGATGAAGACTGGGACAAAAAGGATTTGAAGGCGATTATTATAATTTATAGTGCAATATCGAACAGACAATTGGAGTATGTTAGGGAAGGAAAAACGGCGTATGATATAATAAAAAGGTTCGATGAAATGTACTTGAAAGAGTCGACGGCACTGCAGATCGTATGCAGAAGGAGATTGGAAAACATAAGACTGGAGAACTACAGTGATTCAGCATCATTCTTTAACGATTTCGAAAAATTAATCAATGAATTAAAAAGTGCGGGCGCACAAGTAAGTGAGAGGGAAAAGCTGAATTACATGCTGAATACGTTACCCGAAGGATACAGCTACATAGCGGACATAATAGACGCATTGAAAGAAGAGGATCAAACGGTAGCGTATGTAAAAAATAAAATAGAGGTAGCAGAGAAGAAAAATAAATCCAATCGAGGAGAAAGGCAAACCAACGCCTTTTCTGCAAAAAAGGAAGGATGCTTCAGATATGGAAGATTAGGACACTTTGCGAGAGAGTGTCAAAATGGCGTCCAAGCGGAAAGCAGTAACGGCTATTGGCATGGGCCAACACGTGGTCGAAACAGAGGAAGAGGGAACAAAGGCAATACGAGCAGAGGACGTGGAAACTTTCATCGTCGATCAACAACCGGCACGGGCGAGCATGGAAACTCAAGAGCAGGCATATGGATAGCAACGGCGCACGCAGCAAACAGCAGTGAGACGAATGAGATAAGTAAGAACGAAATAGTGTGGCTATTAGATAGCGGTTGTACTGATCACATAATTAATAATATAAATTATTTCGATAAATCTATCGACCTAAAAGAACCGGTAAATATATATTTAGGCGATAATAGACCGATAAAAGCGACAAAAGTTGGGAATGTTATAAGTTATTTTGAAGCATTCGGAATACAAAATGAAATAAATATGAAGAAAGTATTTTACGCGAAAGAAATGTCCGCAAATTTGATTAGTTTAGGTAAACTAACAGACAATAAGAATACGGTTATTTCCAAAGGAAATATTGCGAAAGTAATAGATGAGGATAATAAACTTACAGCTGTAGCGTTCAAAGAAAATGGGACATATAGAATAAAAAGTATATTGAAAGGGAAGAAGCACTTAGTAAACAACGCCGAACGTAGTGGTATGAGTAAAAAGGAAAGATGGCATAGGATGCTAGGACACGTAAATTTTAAATATTTAGAGATTTTGGGTATAGAGCAGCTAGTGACTGGCATACCGAATGAATTTGAAAAGGAACTTTTGAAATGTAGGGTGTGTATAGAAAGCAAAATGCATAACTTACCTTTCAAAAATAATCGAACTAAGGCTAGGGAAATAATGGAAATTATTCATACGGACGTATGTGGTCCTTTTAAGACCACCGGATTCAATGGAGAAAAATATTTCATTTCATTTATCGATGATTATAGTAAAATAGCTAGGATCTATTGTATAAAATCAAAAGATGAGGTCTTTGATTCTTTCGTACAGTTCGTAAATGAAGCCGAAAATTTAACGGGCAAGAGGTTAAAAATATTAAGATGCGATAATGGTAAAGAATATTTAAATAATCGAATTTATAAGTTTGCTAGGGATAAAGGTATAAGAATAAATAATTGCCCAACATACGTACATGAATTAAACGGGACAGCGGAAAGGTATAATAGAACAGTGATGGACATGGCGCGTTGCTTGTTAGCGGAAGCGAAAGTACATAAATGGTACTGGCCGGAAATAGTTTGTACAGCGGCATACTTGAAAAATCGAATATTAGCGAATACTATAGAAAGAAAGACACCTTTCGAAATATTCTTCGGGAGAAAACCAAGTGTTAAAAATCTACATCTATATGGAAGTAAAGTTTTTGTAAGAAGGCCAGAACAAAAAAGAGTTTCCAAATGGGACAAGAAGGCAGATATGGGAATTCTATTAGGATATAGTGAAGTAGGATACAGAGTCTTATTAGGTGGAAAAATAACAATAGCTAGACATGTAGAGGTCATTGAGACAGACATTAAATGTATCGGTTTTGAGGAAAATTCATTAGAGGCAGATAGAAATGATAGCGAAGATAACTATTCATTGGATGGTATGGATAAGGAAGAGTTAGAAGGTAGGAAAGATGAAAATAATAGTAGTATTGAAAGCTCAAACACTCCTAGGAGATCTACAGGTATTAAGAAAACTCCAGTAAGGTATCCAGAAAAGGAAAATATTTGCGAGATTCATGCAAATTATTGTAAAGTAGATATCCCTCGTACATTTGAGGAGGCGATTGGTTGCGAAAATAATGAAGTTTGGAAACAGGCTATGGATAAGGAAATAGAATGTCTCTATAAGAATAAAACTTGGAAATTGGTAGAAAGGGTAAAAGGCAAAGAAGTATTAGATGTAAAATGGGTTTACACGAAAAAAATCAGAGGATAGGTATAAGGCTAGATTAGTGGTAAGGGGATTTCAACAAAGAAACGTAGCCGATGACATATATTCTCCAGTGGCGAGTAATCAGACCTTTAAGATATTGCTATCATATTGTTGTCAAAATGGATTAATAATTGAGCAAATGGATGTAGAAACTGCCTTTTTAAATGGTGAAGTAAGCTCGGAGGTATATGTAAATCAACCAAAGGGATATGCGGACGGAACGAATAGAGTTTGTAAATTATCGAAAGCGCTTTATGGGTTAAAAGAAAGTTCGAGGGACTGGTATGAGTGTTTTGATAAGTATGTGACGAGATTAGGTTTTAAAAAGAACAATATAGAGCTGTGCCTATATACTTATGGAGAGGGAGAAAATGTTGTTTATTTGTTAATATACGTAGACGATTTGTTGATTTGTAGTAAAAACAAAGGGAAGATACAAAGTGTAAAAAAAAATTATTAACTGATAAATTTGAAATGAAAGATTTAGGTGAAGTAAAAGAATATCTTGGAATAAATATAGAGTATGATTATTTAAAAAATGAAATGAGATTAAGCCAAAAGAAGTACATAGAATCATTAGCAAACAAATATAAATTACATAATAGCAAATTGTACTGTACACCTATGGAGACCAACTTAAAAATTGAAAAAGCTGAGATAAATAGAGAGGACATTGGATACAAGAATTTAATTGGCGCATTGCTGTATATTGGTGTAAATACCAGACCCGATATAAGTTATATGTAGTTATATAAGTTATATATAGTGTGAATTATCTGAGTAGATTTCAAGATTGTTGTAACGAGACACATTTTAAATATGCCTTGCGAATATTGAAATATTTGTACCGGACTAGAGATTTAGGGCTACATTATAAAAGAAATGAAAAGTGCGAAACGATAGATTGTTATGTGGACGCTGATTGGGC
Source organism: Bombus bifarius (assembly GCF_011952205.1). Classification (NCBI taxonomy): domain Eukaryota; kingdom Metazoa; phylum Arthropoda; class Insecta; order Hymenoptera; family Apidae; genus Bombus; species Bombus bifarius. The sequence continues at coordinate 11,519 of NW_022885216.1, forward strand.
AGAAGATCATATAGATAGGAAATCGACTTCTGGGTATGTAATTAGATTGTATGGAAATGTAATTGGATGGAAGTCTAAAAAACAAAGGTGTGTGACAAAAGCCTCGACGTATGCAGAGTATGTAGCTCTATCGGAAGCGGTGAGCGAAGTAATGACTATCAGAGAACTAATGAAAATCTTCGATGTAAATGTAGACGATAACCCTGTAAAAATCTATGAGGATAACTCTGGAGTAATGAGTATAGCAAAATACGGAACTTTTACAAAAAATTCTAAACACATCGAAGTTCATTACCACTACGTTCACGAGTACGTAAAGGAAAATAAGATAAACATAATAAAAGTAAGTACAGAAGAAAACACTGCGGATATTTTTACGAAGGCACTGTGTAGAGAGAAATTTGAAAGGTTTAGGTCATGGATGAATATAAAATAAGAGAAATGTAAAGAAAGCGATAAATGTTAAATATTTTGTTAATTCGACAAGTATGTAAATAAAATTAAGTGTACAGTATAAATGTAAGGAGGCGTGTTAGGGAAGTGATACATTTACACTGTACATGAGAGTGGGTGTGTAAGGGTTAGAGGGCGTCAAGGACTCAGTGGAGACAAAAGACTGTTGCCAGATGTTAGAAGAATCTAGGCTAGTCGGTTGGCAACCAGCGTGCGTGCAAGACGTTCTTAGAGAGGAATATAGATGTATAACTGTTGTATGGGAAATATAGTCCATAATTTGTATTCCCAAATCCTCGAATTTCCTTAACAGGAACTAGACGGGGTTCTGAAGGAGGGGAGGAGAAGCGCACCGGCGCTAATGGTTGCCGGCGACTTTAATGCCAAGTCTAGAGTGTGGGTTGGCATTAGGACCGAACGGAGGGGGCATGCCTGTTAAACGTGATCACAAAGCGCGGGTTGGTACCGATTAGGACGACGGGGAACTATTCCTTCCTGAGGAATGGAAGGACTAGCTTCCCGGATGTGTTGTGTATCGATCGACGTATGAGGCTGAGTTGGAGGAGGAGTGCCGTCTTGGATTGGTACTCAGCCTCTGACCATTTTTATATACTACACGTATTTACGAGCAGCGTTAGGAGGGCGGTTGGCGGGGCGTTCGTGTACTCGACGAAGCAGATCGATGCGGATAGCTTTGTGAGCAAATTCGACGCTGTCTACGCGGAGCACGTTTTAAAAAGCGACGAGTCGGCATGCGGCGAAAGGCTACAGAATACCTTGGAGCGTAAGTGTGCCGAGACATTGAGGAAGAAGTTCCCGTCGCGGGCGAAAAGACGAGCCAATTACTGGTGGAACAGCGAGCCAGCCACGTTAAGGAGCGCAATGTGCAGGAGCAGGAGAAGAGCACAACGAGCGGTGGCGGCTCGCAGGGGTTCTGTGCCACTTTAGACCAGGATCCGTGGGGCAGGCCGTATCGAGTGGTGAGGAGCAGATCGGTGCGGTCGGCACCATTCGAGCCCCTAGGAGGTGACAAGGTGGCGAGTATCCTGGACAACCTCTTCGTTACCGGGCAGCAACCGCGACCGGGTAGGCAAGGAATCGGACTGGCCCCACCTGCGGTACTCGACGGAGCCGATGATCTGCGGATAGACGAGGAAGGTTTAAAGATGGCTGTCGGGAAATGCGATCCTAGGAAGGCTGCAGGGGTGGATGGGATCCCCGGTACTTTAGTCAGACTGTTGGCGGAACGAAGACCGAGGGTGTTCCTAGCTGTGCTCAATGGAGTTAACAACTGCAGTAGCATACCGGCAGTATGGAAGGTGGCTAGGGTGGTGCTGATACCCAAGCCCAACAGAGACCCGACACTGTCGTCAGCTTACAGGCCGATCAGTATACTGCCGGCATTGAGCAAGGTCTGGGAGCACACACTGAAGATACTCATCGAGAGGAGCATCGGGCGAGATCCCTTCCACAAGCACCAGATTGGCTTCAGGAGGAGGAGGGGAACCCTCGAAGCCCTGAACAGGACGGTCGCGGTTGCAGAGGACTGCAGAAGAAAGGGCCTGGTATGCGTTCTGGTCGTCCTTGACGTGAAGAACGCGTTCAATACGCTGAGGCTGCAGAATATTCTGGAGGAAGCGCGAAGGAGGCGGTTGCCAGGACGACTTCAGGGGTTGATCGGAGATTACCTGGCCGATAGGAGGATCATAGCGCACTGCCGGGGCGGCACCGTAAGGAGGAAGGTCGGCGCGGGGGTGTACGACGGAATTTTGGAGACGCTGGACCGGGAGAAGGACATCGAAGCCGTGGCGTTTGCCGACGACCTGGCGGTACTCCTTAAGGCCAGGGAGTTCCTTGGCATCCAGGACAGGATAAGGGCGGTCATCAGTACGGCCACTAGTTGGTGCAGCGACGTGGGACTTCATCTGGCAAGAGAGAAGACGGAGGTTATCCTCCTAACCAGGAAGAGGATACCGACGAGTTTTAACTATGACGTGGGGGACGGGGGGGAGATCTCCACTAGCAAGACAGTGAAGTACTTGGGAGTTTGGTTGGATATTGCTAGGGGGTTCTCCCCCCACCTCGAATCGGCCTGTGACAAGGCGGAACGGTTCTTGGGTGCCATACGAGGCCTGCTCCCCAACGTGAATGGGCCTAGGGACGCGGTCCGAAGGCTCTATTATGGGGTATGGGAGTCGGTGGTCCTGTATGGTGCACCTATATGGGCCTCATCCCTGGACAAGGTGAAGAACAGGAATATCATCAAGAGGGCACAGAGGGCGGCGATGATCCGTACGTCTACCGCCTACCGTACAGTGTCGCATGGAGCCTTGTGCGTGGTGACGGGTAACATGTCCACACACATCAAGGCGTGGTTGTGGTGGAAGCAGTACGGCGTGAAGAGGAGGATCGTCGGGAATGCAGAGGGAACGGAGCTGGCATAGTACGAGGAGATGGAGAGGCTGAAGACCGAAGCCGAGGACAGATGGAGGAATCCCTACAGCTGGACTAAGAGATTGATAGAGGATCCGTTGATCTTCTACAGAACGAAGAGGGGCGTCAATTACCACGTCATGCAGATTCTCACTGGACACGGTATCTTCAATTGGTACCGTCACAGGATTGGGAAAGAGACGCACACGGGATTGCGGAGCCACCGTGGACGATGCCGAACATGTGCTGTTCTGGTGCCCTAGATGGACTGGGGAGCGCGCGGAGTTGGAGGCCGAGATAGGAGAAGAATGTAGGATAAAGAACCGGATCGTGGAGAAGCTGGCTGCCGAGGAGCGGCTATGGCTGGAATTTAGCAATATGTGTACTAAGGTCATGACGAACCGGCTTAACAAGGAGAGGGAGGTGGAGGCTCTGCGGAGAAGAGAAAGCAGGAGGAGAAAAGTATAGCGTAGAAGATTACCGATGAAGATGGCTACGCGTAAGTAGAGGCCAACCCGAAGTAATGTCGAATGATTGTACCGGGTTGGTACCTCGAGTACCTCAATGCAGTGAATAGGAGGAGGAGTTTTTAGTGGGTATGGCGACGTCATCTGCCGAGACCCACATAACTCAGTGACGCGGATCCCTCGGTATGCGTAACAGCATTTTCCCCTCCTCACAAAAAAAAAGGTATCTCTATTGGTCTAGAGTCGGCTCGAGACGTGGAGGTGGACGGACGTGTTTTGGATCGTTCCCGCCAACGGCATATATTTTCGTATATTTTTAGTGCATAATGAGTCGTGTGTGATCGTATAATAATAATAAGATAAAGTGTATCGAGAGCTCCTAATAGTGTTATTGTGGGGGGTGTTCTACATATTTGATATAAGTATAATAAATAACAGATAACACGTTACGACAAAAAAGACAATAACATACTATCAAATACTGAAAACGAAGCAGTGGACTATTAGTGGACAATAAGGAGTCGTAGTTGCATTATAGTTGTGTGGCGGATGAAAAGGGAGTCGTGCGTTTCGTCCCGGGACTCCGGTGGACTCGTCAGTAAGGCTATGCCCGGTGGTCCCTGCCTTAGACGTAGAGGGAGTCTCGCTAGGTGCGGTATTTGTATCAATCGCTCGTATATTCGACCGCTAGCGAGTTAGACAGACTCGTTGTCGTCGTAGCCCTCTAGTGTTGGCGGTTGGT
>NW_022885217.1:0-15833 GCF_011952205.1 Bombus bifarius
CGATGAATCAATGACACGTAGAAAATTATAATCTATTGTATTGCTGTTATCTAATGGTGTTGTAGTTGACTGTATGGTGGATGTATCTAATGGTGTTGTAGTTGACTGTATGTTGTTCAATATTGCTATGAAACTCTTCTGATTCATTGTCACTTATACGAAGGATGGAAGTATACGAATTGGGAGAAGTCAGGTTGAGAGATGCAAGATTTATACGCTCGTTCTGTCAGTTATCCCAGTGTCTGTTACGCGATAGAAAATGAACGAACTGAATAATAAATGCATTATCGGCATGAAGATTGCTTGATGTAGGCCACCGCTTTTTTTCTATCCTTCCGATACCATTTTTCTTTTTTCTTTCTTTTTTTTTTTTTGCGAAACACTTTGCTAGTCGTGAGAAGCAGCAATTCCCTTCTGCGAATCAATAACGGTTCACGAGAAATTGTATTATAGCCTGGAACGTATTCAAATTATCTTCAATTATTCTCGGCTGTTTCCATTTCCATTCCTCTCTTACGTAAGTACTCGTTTGATGTACGTACGTAGTGAGACAATAATCGTTAACACCTTTAATGTCTTCAGTATTATAGAATAAGACGCGAAAATACGTTGAAACCTGACTTTTAGATTCGCGAGACTCTATAAGGCTTCGAAAGTCTCTTGTTTCAGGCCGAATAAAAAATTGTAGATGAAGAATTACATTGCGAGGTCTGTTAAGGAAAATTTTAAATCGTATCGTTGTAATAGGATTATTTCAGCGAGGGAAATTACGTGTTGCGTGCGAAGCCACGAGCTTTCTTTCAGGCTAATATACATAATTGTCCTATCGAACTTTCCATCTAAACCGTTGCGCTCACACGTGGATTTTGCATTTCAATTTTCTTACTTACAGTCCAGTCCAGTGAGACCAAGTTAAATTTTTCAGCCCTCCGAGGTAGAATATGTTTTATAGAGAGACGTACAACGCCATGAAGGGGAGACAGATCAATAAATTGGGTTATCTTTAAATCACTGACAATCATTTCATCGACGCGGTTTCACCGACACCGAGTCCCCCGGCAACGTCTGTCGAAGCTTATTTACCGATACACTGAAATCAACCACAATCATTTTACCGACCTCTTCCTTTGCTGACAGTTATTATACTCGCTGTCATATGTTATCGTTGATTATACATCTTTATTTACAAATTCGTTCCTGTGTATAACGAAACAAAGGAAGAAACGAAAATGATACGTTTCATGACGCATTGTTAAATTATTAATTAACGAGAGTTACATATCTACATGAATGCTTTGAAATGTCAGTTATAATTCATGAAAATGGAAACAAGCCATTTTACTATACATAAATAGAATTATAAAGACATGTTACGTACTAATGCTTTTACGAAATATATTTCTGTATACGTTTGACGTTTCTGTATTATTCCTTATGTGCTTTCTGCTCTTGTGTTTAGCTCGTCGGAAGTAAAAATACGTTAAGCGAATCAGCTAATCTATTCGAGCGTTTCAATGGCTCAGTCTTCTCTTATGCAACTACCAAAAGAGAAGATAAGTCTTTGGTTATACAACATTTCATAACGTCCAAAGTAACGGGGCACTAATTAGTTGAAACTTTAAGACAGACCAGATATCAGTCATCGTCCGTAAATACATTTATTACGATCGTTTAAAGTTTAAAGAAACACCGTTATAAAGTCGTAATACGAGACAAAGCGAAGAGAAAGTAAACTGTTGGATATATGACAAAATAATTCTATTTTAAATAAGGGACTGGTCAGCGTGGTTATTTTGTTTACAAAATCAAACGAATTTAATGAATGTAATGGTAAGGAAGTAACTATAAGTGGCTGTTAAACTATTTTTATGCTTGAAAAGTAATTCGCAAAGTAATGTAAAGCAGTACTACTGAGTTGTACATAACCTCTTTCAGAATTTGTTCTTAACCTCTTGCTTCATAACTTCCTTAATTATACTCTTCAAACTTATTGACTACTTCGATGTTGTTACGAACAGAAACTGATAAAATATTAATCTTAAATATAGATTGAAATGAAAGCTTGTCACGTAAATATATATATATATATATGTAATATCGTGATGTAATATGTTTACAAAAAGTGGACAATAGAGATGTTAATCAGACAGAGAAGACGATTGTGGCTTAACTTGAACTATTCATACCAAACGTACAGAACACAGCGCAATCCACACTCTCTCGGCAACGCCACTCGCAAACTCTCTCCGCTCAACTCGCACTCGGCTCCTCGACTCGCACTCTGTTTCTCGACTCGCACTCTGTTTCTCGACTGACCCTTTCTGGCCGTTGTCGCATTCTGTTGTCCTTTTCCTAGGCCCACCGCACACGTGTTCTGCAGACGCTCGTAGCCAGGGTCACGTAGGTCTTTTCCACGAAACTATGCACTTGAAAAGACCGATGACACATTGATGGGCCCGACGGCGCCTCGGCTCTCGCGACATTGTTCATAGTTCGTCCGATATTTCCCAGGCCTTTCGTCCACGATACTACATTCGGCCATCCTGCAATAACATCTGCCCTCAGATGTTGCCTTCTATCTCGCTGTCATCAGATGCGTCACTTTCGGCATTTAGGACCCAAGGTTTCATAAAATCGAGGTGTGCACGGGTCCTTCCTTAGGTACTGCTTCGCACGCTTTCTTCTTTTCTTGTAATTTCGCAGGTTCCCTTCTAGCTTACCTATGTTTCGTTCGGTTAGGCTACAGTCAAGGCAGTTGGATACCACGTGTTCGACCTTTTCGCGTAACCCCTTGAACCAGAAGTCCTTCTTGACCATAGCTTCTGTTTTGGTAACCTCGAAATGCCCACGCTCGTGCGCTTGCCTGACTACCTGAGCCCGCATCGCCTTCGATACTACATATATATATATATATATATATATATATATATATATATATATATATATATATATATATATATATATATGTACTACTTACTCAAACTATGGATCACATAACCTATACAAAAAAAAAAAATTATTGTACACTATAAAGCAAGAGGTTAAATCTTTAATCTGTTAAGAATTAAATTTTTTATTGTAACTGCGAAAATTATAAAAGTACCAAGCGAAGCAAGTACGGAATATATGCGGAATATGAATCGCTCAACGAGCCAAAGAGCGGCTCAGTGACAAAATTAGTAAAGACCACAAATATTACAACATTATATTCTACCACAAAATAATTCTCTATACAAAAAAGGTACGCAACGAATCGATTTTTCACAACGATAAGAGTCAACAGAACCAATCAAGACCAGGCGAGACTCTCATAAGACAACGATATCAGAGGGATCAAATCAGCGACTTCAATCTATGTTACAGAGTATAGTTATCAAGAAAAATTGCTCTTTTCATGAAAAGTATGGTAACGATACTCTTATAATACATTGTATATCTGGCAGTCGGATGTGCCCGTGGCCATCGGAAATGTAAAGACGACGCTTTTAGAAAGTGATAGCGCCATCGCGTTTTAAAAACGCGTTAGAAGAAGGACGGTTTCGCTATCCAAGGCGAACCGAAAAGTGTACGTGTTGCGAGAATCAGAGTTGATCGAGACGTCGAAGCATAGAGTCGATAGAATTGAGTTGCGAGTGTTGTCGAGTGTTAGAGTTGCTAGTGAGTGAGAGAGAGAGAGAGAGAGAGAGAGAGAGAGAGAGAGAGTTACCAAATAGTTGTCAAGTTATTTGTTGTAAATACGAGCGTTGCATTTAGTTTTCCTGTTAATCAAACATCGTTTCTCTGTCTAACTAATATCTGTATTTTCAATCCATTATTAATAAATTATAATTAATCGGACAAAATTACACCTTTAATATATTCCGATATTACATTACCGTTATGTAATATTTATCATGCTTATTTTGTACGTAAAACGAATCGTTGGAATATTCCCGAAGCTAACGAAGCATTTCCCAAAAGTTAAACCGAAGAAATTAACGCGAATAGTTAAGTGAAATTTTTCCATTAACTTGCTGACCAACCGGCAAATAAAAAATCATAAAAATTGTTTCAATGTGTTGAGGTCACGCATAACTTCTTTTTTCATTGACGATTACCAAACAGGTAAAATTTCGAAATTGTACGAAGGCCACGTGACCAGATCGTATTGGAATTTGAAGTGCATGGAAAAGACAACTCGAAGTACAAACCTTGAGCTGTACTACTCGAAGTACAAACGTGAACTAATGGATGCAGAAAAGCAATTAACGCCAAACATCCGAACAGCATCTTGGAGCCCGTCAGTGTTCTGAAATAAAAGAAGTGACGAATTAAAAAGACGCAGGACTAATAATAATAAAGGAAACTTAGTTCGTATTATAAATTGAATTTACATCAGAAAAGAAGCACGATCAAGCGAAACAGATCGTAGAAATGACAAATATCATCGATATACGTTTCAGTGTAATTTCACTTTTGAAAATTATTTAGTTTAATACGATCGTATTCATCGCTCTGAAACTTTCATTGTGCTGCAATTTGTGCTGCGTCTTTTTAATTTCTCTATCTTTCTGTGTTTTCGGAAAAATTACTTGAAAGATTAAGAATTGCTTGCCTTATTTTATTTTCGATTAGTTAGGATTTGATTATTCCAGGTAAGGTTTATTATTTATAACAGGTTTTATCACTTGTTTATTATTTAGGAGTTTGTTATTTTAGGATTAGTACCTTTTAGGATTTCTTATCCTTCGAGTTTCTGTTTCAGATATCTAGGTCTATTTCAAGATGTTTTATTACATTAGGATTATTCATTCGATTAAGATAATTTAAGAGTTTCACAATGTACAAAGAAATAATCGCGTGAAATTTAGATTTATGCTTTAAACGTATTAAACACGCGGTAATTTCAATGTCTATAGCCTCGAACGTGTTCTGATTAGTTGTGTCATTGTCTGTGACATTGAAATCACAAAAATCCATTGCAAGTGTGCTGTCATGCAATGTGGATGTAATTGGGTTTTTTGGGTATTTCCTGTATCATCTGATTTGTACAGTACTATTTTAACGCAAGGACAGGAAACTTATTATATATTTCCCGTCCATTATTTGAATCGTTGTGAAGTGTAACGAATTATATTCGATTCGAGGAGATGTTAATGAATTACCCATTTCATATGTAATTACATGGAAATAAAAATCATTGCAAAAATAATTGATCTAATGACAACGGAATTTCCAATATTTTTTTGTTTCGTCACGTCTTTTTCATAATATATCTTTTATAGGTACGTGATTTATTAATCGTTCGAATGGAAATAATTATTCGTATAATATTCAAATGATTCTAGCCATAAAATAAATTAAAACGATACCTGTCAATGATATGCAATCTGCGTATGACGTCAACCTCGATCTATGCTTATACAAGAAATTTTATCAATCAATGACTAGATATACAATAATCAAATATTATAAAATTTCCTGAAAACCTTTAGGTGTTAATATTAAGGTGTTAATATCTTTAATATTTGCAAGTTATTGTTTAGCGCTAATTAGTTAGAATGTAACAAGTGGTGTACCAGAATTGAGATAATTAAGCCACACGAACAATCTTATTTAGATCTTTTTAATTTTTTAATTCTCTTTTGCTCTAATACTTCGTAAAATTAATCTTCGTTAGCTACTACACTTCATAGAATGACAAGAGATAATTTTTCTTATATAACGTTTCATTCATAAAATCTATCATTAAAGTATATCTTCATAAAAATATCATTCCATACTAACGGTATATTTGGTGTCATACGAGATAACAGTTACCAGTGATGACATATGTAACTTTATAAAGATATCTCGTTTTATTATATATTAAAAGAATGTACTCATTGCTGCTATATTTCAGATGAAAAAAAGGAGGCAACGATTTTACAGTAAAATCGTTCGTTTACAACTGATTCATTTACATTTCATGATAATACTGTGCATTCTGAATATGCTATGATTTGGTTTAAAATAATAAATAGTCCATTCTTGCATACTATTGCTCCAGCTTTACTTGTATTTTCGATATTGGTATAAATAGAAAGACAATTAATGTCGTTCGAGTCTATTTTCGGATCATTTATATTACGTTTAATCCATATAGTTATTATATGAGACATAGTATCGTAAAATTTGGAAGAATAAAACGTTCGTACAGGAAGTACATTTTATAAGAACTCCAACAAATCTGCGTGTGCACCTAAAATACAAACTGATAGTGATTGTTCATAAGTTTATATACATTATCTAATGTCAATCGAAGGTATCAATTCTTTTTCTCCATAAGAGTACTTTTTCATTTATATGTGTTCAAAAATACATGTGTTCAACCGTGAAGCATATGTCACCTACAACGAAAAAGAGTTTTCCTATACTTAATATTTCCTTTATATACCTATGAAAGTCTATTCTTCGCGTAGTATGAAATTATGAATAAATCTGGAATATTGTTCAATCTGAAAAGAAAAATAACTTATTGACATCATTCATTGATACGAGATTCAGAATGTTTGTTTTGTCTTGCAGAAAAAGAAGGCAGCCCTTTCTTTTAATGTGAAATAGAAAGCGAAAATTTGAAAACAGATTTTTTGGAAATTTACTTGCAAATATCGTTTTCAATATCGTGATTTTCTTCCCAATGGTACTGTACTTTCAAATTTTCCAGTATCCCTCTAAAAACAAAAAGTCGAACCTCGTTATCATTAACATAGGCATTACAAGGAAGAGAAGTATTAGAAAGCAGCTCCTTTTTATTATGGATTTCTTTATAATCGTGTAAATAAGAAATTCCGGAAATTTTTTCCTCAAGAATTTAATTCTTGTGTTTTGATTGATAATTATTACACTGCATACTAACATTTCGCATACTGTTCGCGTCTAACAATTTCCTAATAATAACTACTTCAAAATTACATATGTTCTTGCACGAATTCAAAAGTACGTATGATACAATTACAATTGATTCTAAAATAATAATTATTTAAAGATATTAAGATACTAATTAAACGTTTCACTATATTTCAAAATCTGGAACAACAAATTTTTATTTATAAAAAATGAAACTGTCTTTATATATTCTTTGTCATGATGCTCTTTCTTATTACCATGTCGACATTTTTTAAAATTCATTTTGTTATCTCTACGCAATATGAAAATTCATATACTGCTTAATATTTTTTACATATTATCCATCCACCGCATGATATCTCCTGAAAAATCAAAATATTAATGTTATATTATTACAATGCTTCTTAAATTTCAATTTTTGACAAATTTGAAATCCAATATATTTTGCACAATTATTATTTATCAAAAAATTCTAAGTTAGTAACTTTCTTTTCAAATGGCAAATAACATATACATTGACTTACCTGTAAGTTTTTGTTCCTAATCATCATTTCCTCTTATAGAACATCATTATTGTTCTCATAATTACTACCAGTGTCATAGATATTGTAGTGGCTACAACTGAATTAATAGAAAATGATAAATAACTGTGTATAACACTAACACATAACTGTGTATAACAATGACACATAACTTTTACTTACATATCAGTCGATAAGGGATTACTGTGATATCCTGTTGATGTTTCTTAAGGCACTTGATTAGGTGCGATACGGTATCATTCCTTATGGTATACTGTAGATAAGTATTTTAGAAAATAACAAGAATAAATCTAAATTATTCAGAGGTTCCAGTTTCGGCTTAGACATAAATACAGGACCATTTGCAAAGAAGAAAGGGTGCGTTTCTACAGCCTCGTTATAGTAACCATGAATACCAATCTCTGAATTACTGGTTACTAAACATAAATATCCTATAAAATTTAATATATTTCTTTAATTTTTAATACATACATGAGTTAGTAGTTCTAAATTATGAATCATCCTACCTGTGATATTACACTTTTCCTTATAATATCATCACTCAAGTGAACAACATTAAGATCATGTAAAGCATGTCATCCTATCTTACTGTGAAGATACTTAGTTATGTTATCTAACATTATAAAAATATCATCAAATTCAAGTCCTTTTATTCACATCACATGGCCACGACGATCTGGTTCTTCGTTATATAATGTTCTAAAATTTGTCGTACATATAGGATGTACAAACCGTGATATCAAGGTATCAGTTCTTCCTTCCCAAGGGACAGTTTCATTAAAATTCTGATAGAATTAAAAATTAATTATTAATATTCTAACAATCATATATGTTAAATACATTATAGTCAACGATATATACCTGAGCGAATGTAGGGGTGATTCCTTGATAATTATAAATGTCATCAGCCCACATCATTGTGCCACTTCTTTGTACTCCAGCCTCTAGATTAACAGCCTAAACAAACATACAAAATTTTATAGAAGCTGTACAAAATATAGTATATATGCGCAATATTGAAGCGTTCAAGGGGATATAGAGGTAATGTACATCACATACACATGTACTCTCATGCAACAAAATACAATTAGATTTAATAGTATAAGCTCTTTTATTCATCATAATAGATTGGAAATTTAAGTGTCTTACGAGGGTGAGTAAAAAGTTACCCGCTCTGTCGGTGTGGAATTTATTTTAAGCAATTGTCAAAAAAGACATACATCATTTTTTGACATAATCACTCAATTTCTCTATACACTTTGTCCATTTGCTGAAGGACCTTCGTATTTTCTCGTTAAAAAATGTTTTGGGCTGAGCTGCGAACCACGAATGCATCGTCGTCTTCACCTTTTCATCAGCTTTCTCGGCATCCATCTCGCACAAACTTTTTAAAACCCAAATCTGTCGTGCACTATTGCATAAGCAGAGCCGTGGCTGATTTGAAAATGATTTGCCACATTATCCAGTGTCACTCGTCTATTCCATAGAGCATAAGTTCATGAGCACGTTCAATGTTGTCATCGTGGATGTGGACGGGCGTCCAGCTGTTTTTTCATAACACTTGTGCGATCTTCTTTGAACTTTTGTGCCCATTCAAACACACTTCGTGACAAAACACTTTCTCCATAATGTGCATTAAATCTTTGATAAATATAGGCATCAAACATAACCTCCGACCACAAGAAACGAATCACAGCATCCTGCACTGTTTTCCTGCAAATCGCCATTGCAAAGCGTCATTACTCGCGCAACGGTCACAAACGAATTGACGTAACACAATGAAACCTACGCAGCAGCACTGAACAGATATTGACGTCATACGAAGAGTGCAGATGGATCAATACGGTCGACAGAAGTTTTAACTATCTGCAGTGCGGATAAATTTTTACCGAGAGTCGTATAGGAATCTATAATCTGTAAGTACACCTTTGGCTGAATGGAAATTTCTCTTACATATAGTCAAAAATGCAGAAACAGTGTATTGAATTGGAAAGTGATAAAAAATAAGTGAAGTTTCGAGGTTGCATGTGATTGCATGAGTACACAGGACGTTTTTAGCGAATAAAAAATAATTTTGAAAGACACGAGACTTATTTTGTATTTTATGCACTCTCTGTGTCCGAATCTCCAGAAGCTCTCTATCTTATGAAATGTTTTAGATTAGCCGGAAACTTTTGTATGTACATACAAGAAGTACACGATCTAAGTGGAATATTCCATTATTCTCTTGATACAACAGAAACGAAATTTACAGAACTTCTCAGAAAGTTGGTTTATTATTACCAAATTAATAGAATTAATATACGTTTATCATCTTTACATACCTAAGTCGTGAAGGTTTATCGTGCGTAGAAAATTAGTGTCGTCTCAAAGTTACATTTCGTACATTTTAAGCCTATAATTTGTAACGTACAAAACAATGTAAATTTGAGCTGTTTCTTATCTCCACAATAAGAAAATCCAACTTTACCTTTTTTTACACAATGATATTTATGGAACAGTAATATCATATTATTGCATCGCTTGGAGAATGAAGTCAAGGTACGATGTGACCCTAGTGTAAACGCTGGGATAGCCAGCTGTGCCGCACTTATAAGCGTAAGACACAATACCTATTAAATACGAGGTTAATTCATGTTGTATCAGCAGTGGTCCGCCGCGGTCAGCCTGAAAGGATCGTTAAATTTTTAATCAAAGATACTGAAATATATCGATCGAATTGTATTGAAATTATACTTATATACAGTAATAATCTTCTATTGATTTGTGTATTGAAATACTCCAATTTATAATGTACATGTTATATGTATTTTGAGCAAAACTAAGATTAGAAGGAAATTAGATTAAATACCATAATGAGGTGTGAGAAGTAGGCAAAACTATTGAATTGTTTTATCTATTATTTCTAATGTTTAAGACGTCGATTTGATGTTAATTCGAATTGACGTGTCTTCAGATACCGTATAGTTTGTAGTAACTCTGTAACTTAATTACCGTACAAGAATCCTTTCCACCCTGAGCATGTTCGGCGCATATTATACCATCAGTGATATCAGGTGCATTAGGAAATTTGGAATAAGCTATTTTGCATTCGGCGTTCTTAATCACTGGCATTTGTACTACCATTAATGCATTACGTCGTGGTCGTCCTACGAAGAAAATAAGAAAGATATTTAAGACTGGAACTGTTTAATTTTATTATAAAATTGATATCACTTACTATATCTTAACGCTCCCCATCCAGCAACAAGGGGGTTATAGCCGACGATGTTGCTCTTTCGTAGGGGCTCTTTCGTACAAATGGGATATACGTACCCTGAAAAATAAAAAAATAAATGAAAATGCAGGAAACGAATGACCAAAAGTATGAGGAAGAATTGTACACGCTTTATGACACAATATATGTGTAAAGTAAGAAATTTCAAGATATGATACTTCAGTAATACTCAATAGCATATATATATATATATTTGAGGACTTACTCGAAAATGGCACCTCCTCCACCAATCTAAGAATGGCAATATTATGATTGTGTATATTTTCTATTCCGTCCATATGTGCACAATGTGCTGCGGTCAAAACATGCCTAGCCGATATCAGGGAACCTCCGCACTTCCATAGTGGTTTGTCTGGTTTTCGGGGATTACGAAAACCTAATGCAGCGATCCATGGCCAAGCGCCTAAAATGCAATAGTCATAGTTGTGAATATACATAATTTTTTCTCACGTAACGAGTAACAACGATTATTACCTATTCGATATTCGATCATACAGCAGACGATAAGTACATACGTACAAATACTCTGAAATAGAGATTTGATAAAGACAGAAATTAAATTTTTATTCCAGTGGAATACAAATTATTAAATAATTCTATATAATTTCTATTTGAACTATACTGAACTATAAAGTTCAAACGTGTTTTTTTCTGCCCTAACAGTTTTTGATCTCTATCCATATTATTACTCCTATATCAATTTTTTATTTCAAGCAAAAAGATACTCTTCCTAACATGAAGTAAAAGAAAGAAATAATTCAAGTTAATAAGTAAAGTTACTACCGATGAAATCATAGCATTATTATTTAGTCTAATTGAAATGTACATTGATGTGCTGTTTAATGCCTTTAAAGTTCATTCTTTGCAGTAAATGGCTTATTATTAATCGGAAAGAAAGACATAAAACGTACCAAGTTCAGCTGGTTTACCATCGACCACCCTGGTATGAGAGACGTTGCTAAAACCACAGTATGGTGGTCGCAAAGCCTTATACTTGTACACAGTTTTTATTAAAATTTCTCTCTTCTCTTTGTTTGGAACGTTCGGACAGCAAACGATCGTAACATTGCCCTGGTATCTGCACACTGATCGTCTATAAAAATCGGTGGCTGTACGGTACTGTATCTGCCATATTTCTTGCAGAGGTTTACATTTTCTGTAGTCAAGGCACCTGCCTTCTTGATTGTCCGGTGTGGTACGTACATTCTGGATCAAACAATTTTAAAACATTTATACAGTTCAAAGATGCGTAAGAAAGCGACACCGATTACTCAACTTTCGAAGTAAAAAGCCGATCAAGTCCACCGGATTGCCCCACAGACACGTATTAATCCGTAAGAGTTAGTCATCATGTTGATAATAATTATCTAAAGAAACTTTTCACGTGAAAATATAAAATTTTAATTGATTAGATATTGTGTTAGCCATACTTAAGAAAGAAAATGAAAATGAATGAAATGAAAGAAAAGGACTACCTTCAACCTCATTTTTTAAATAAACACTTTGTCAGTTTTGCGGTAAATAAATTCTTAGGAATTCAGGACAGTTTTTAGTGAATCATTTTGTTTCGACCGTTCGCGGAGAGACGCGATCGCGAGATAGCACGTCAACGAGAGTTGTAAGTTCCCGTTACGATTAAATAATCGACGCCACGAACTGATCGATCCCCTTATTTCGATTATGATAATAAGGGTAGTTCAATGAAATTCCACAGAATTAACACAAATAAATTAATGTTTATTTCAACAACTTATTAACTAGAAAGATATAAATGGAACAAAAAAAATGTAACTGCGTTTTGGTTGATAAGTAATGCGCGACATACCACATGTGTTGACGGTTCGACTTCTCGAAAAGTTCTGAACGCCTTTCGATTTTTTTCGTTTTTTCTGGAAGGCGACCCCCAAACGTTCGGATCACGCCACATTCTTTTACTGCGAGGTAAAATACGGGCCACGAGTCGACGTTTCTGGAAGTCGCCCTGCTTAATGAATCATGCGCTTGCCACTACAATGTTTGTTTGCCGGGCAGACGCGACGATCCGTCTGCGACATTATAGTGCCGCGATCGATAGTTAAGAATATGACCTATGGTAAGTCGCATGGCGTAACATTCTCAACCTAACCCCGTTGAGAGGGTACCGATCAAACTAGGGAGGTGTGGTTGAAGTTCCCATCTTATTTCGTCTCGGTGGCTAGTTGTTCGGGTTTCTCGAGATCGGGTTGAATTGGCAGTGGGACAAGCCTTTTGACGCCCCGATCCAAAATGCTCTTTGCCGTCTGAACTGTAGCTGTCCGGATGACACCATCGGCGCCTGGATGAACCTTGATAACTCGGCCCAGAGGCCAATGCATGGAGGGAACGTTGTCCTCTCTGAGGATGACGATTGTGCCCTTTTGGATGCTGTGTCCACCCTTGCTCCATTTATTGCGGTTGGTTAGCTCGTTCAAATACTCCTTATGCCAGCGGTTCCAAAAATGTTGTTTAAGCTGTTGGATATGCTGCCATTTGGAGAGTCGGTTCGATGGAATGTCTCTGAAATCTCGATCACGTAAGCACATTAATGAATCGCCAATGAGGAAATGTCCGGGAGTGAGGGCTAGGAGATCATTTGGATCGGTGGAGATAGGAGTTAGCGGGCGGGAATTGAGGACTGCTTCTATTTCTATGATAAGAGTATTACGGTGTTAAGCTCAGATGTTTCTGTTTCTCCACTCGCGCTGCGCCATAATATCCTTTGATATTTCCGATCCTCTGGTCGTACGAGGAATTGCCGATACATTTTCTCGATGTCGCCAGTGAGTACGTACTGATGAGCGCGGAATCTAATTAATATACAAAATAAATTGTGAATTGATTCGAGAATATAGGATTTCCCCATTTTCATGATTATCGTGATTTTTGTATAAATATATTTGTGAAGATACTAATAATTAGGTACTTATAAATTAGTATTATCAATTATTTTGCATTTATAATTCCGCCTCTAGTATAAGTGTTAATTGAAAACTAACTTTATGTTTCAAAAAGTACTAGCAAAGTCGTTGAGTAACAAGCCACTGATGCTAACACAAATAGCATTGTCGTAATTAAATATTTCTAAATATTCATTTTTCATTTTGAACCTGTAGAAACAATTTATTATATATACTATTAGCTAAGTAATTGCATATTTAATTAAGTCGAAATATAAAACTTAGTTATTTTAGTAATTTAAAAAATAAAAAACTGACAAACATTTCAATTTAATTTATGATTGGAACAAAAGACAGTTATTTTTCATTAATTGAAATATTGCAATGCAGAGTACTTTCCAAAATACGCCGAGAGTATTCCTGATGATGAAGCGAGTGTTGCTTCATCGAACGCAGCTAAAGAAAACAACATCTATGTAGTTGGTGGTACGATGCCTGATATAGAGGGCGATAAATTGTACAATACCTGTACTATTTGGGGTCCCGATGGAACTTTGATAGCAAAACACCGAAAGGTAAGTAATATATTCCTTTATGGCTTTGAATTTGAAAATATTGGGGTGAAGAAAGTGACTCTATCTAGGAATAATTTAGGAATATACATATGTACATACGTATACTATAACCAATTCTATAATTTACGGTTTATAAAATACGTTATGATACGGGAAACGCCCATTTTTGTTGTAATGTGTTTGTTGTTGTATAAATTTTTCACATACTTAAAATATTATTATACTTATTTTTTCTTCTTTTTAAACATTATTAAATGATAAGATTTTTTAATAAAAGAAAGTGATAAAAACGCTGTCAGTTATTAAATAAAAAGTAATTAAAGTTTAGGAGTTGGTAACTTTGATATTAAATTACAAAAGTTGCAGCAATAGAATTAGCGACTACATTTTTATGTTATTAGGTACATCTATTCGACATCGACATTCCTAATATGATTACTTTTCGAGAGAGTGATTCACTCAGTCCTGGTAACTCCCTAACGACGTTCGATGTGAAGGGCTGCAAAATAGGTATTGTCATTTGCTATGATATTAGATTCGAGGAAATGGCACGCATTTATCGGAACAATGGTACAGTAACTTAATCGATCAATACTTAACTAGCAAAAAATTAAATATCTTTCTTAAATATATTCTATATAAAATTAATATAATCTGTAACTCTGTATAAAAAGAAGCTTAATTTAAAAAACCAGTATATTTGCTGAAAATGAAACAAATAAAAGAATTAAAAGCACAATAAGAGGACTGTCCTCGCATATTCAGAAATGATGGAATGTGAACCGTGCAACTACGAAGTTAATTGGTATTCGGTGGCTTCATATTTCCTGCTTCTCTGGGTTAGGTTGCCAAATGCTGATATATCCAACGGCATTCAATATGACCACTGGACCACTGCACTGGGCATTACTTCAGCGTTTCAGAGCGAATGATAATCAATTATACGTTGCCTGCATATCACCGGCTCGTGTTCCTTAAGCAAGTTACGTCGCATGGGGACATACACAGTTGACCAATCCCTGGGGAAAGATTCTTTACGATTTGGAAACTCAAGAGAATATGGCAGTCACCGATATCGGTAATTTACAGCTTAAAATTAAAAGCGAGAGATCCATGATGTAATTAATTTTTAGTCTCGTTAATTTATCGATTTAGCCATCTTCCTCTGTATTTGTTGAATTTATTAGTAAGCATTACTTATTACTTCGTATGTTTCTTTTTTCTATCAGATCTAAAAGTTGTTGAGGAAGTAAGGGCTCAGATACCTACATTTTCTCAGAGACGTACAGATTTGTACGACACTGTCTGTAAGAAGGAGTAACTCTACACTAAAACAGAAAATGTTTTTTTATAATATTTCTACTACAATAACCTTTTTTTGTGAATTATTACTAATTTCTTATCATCCATTTCTTGTAAATATATTATATCACGATATTACAGATATATACGTAGATATACACGTTAATTAAATCCTCTATATGGTATTTTTATATCAGTGTCATAAACATTGTAAACCGAAAATCTTCTATTACACGCGTGCATATACAGTCAATATTATTGTTACATATAGTGATACATACGTTGATCCACACATTAATTAAATCCTCTATATGGTATTTTTACTTTGCTATCTTGAATAGATAAATAATCTCGA
>NW_022885218.1:0-18644 GCF_011952205.1 Bombus bifarius
TTTTAATTTCTCTATCTTTCTGTGTTTTCGGAAAAATTACTTGAAAGATTAAGAATTGCTTGCCTTATTTTATTTTCGATTAGTTAGGATTTGATTATTCCAGTTAAGGTTTATTATTTATAACAGGTTTTATCACTTGTTTATTATTTAGGAGTTTGTTATTTTAGGATTAGTACCTTTTAGGATTTCTTATCCTTCGAGTTTCTGTTTCAGATATCTAGGTCTATTTCAAGATGTTTTATTACATTAGGATTATTTATTCGATTAAGATAATTTAAGAGTTTAACAATGTACAAAGAAATAATCGCGTGAAATTTAGATTTATGCTTTAAACGTATTAAACACGCGGTAATTTCTATGTCTATAGCCTCGAACGTGTTCTGATTAGTTGTGTCATTGTCTGTGACATTGAAATCACAAAAATCCATTGCAAGTGTGCTGTCATGCAATGTGGATGTAATTGGGTTTTTTTGGGTATTTCCTGTATCATCTGATTTGTACAGTACTATTTTAACGCAAGGACAGGAAACTTATTATATATTTCCCGTCCATTATTTGAATCGTTGTGAAGTGTAACGAATTATATTCGATTCGAGGAGATGTTAATGAATTACCCATTTCATATGTAATTACATGGAAATAAAAATCATTGCAAAAATAATTGATCTAATGACAACGGACTTTCCAATATTTTTTTGTTTCGTCACGTCTTTTTCATAATATATCTTTTATAGGTACGTGATTTATTAATCGTTCGAATGGAAATAATTATTCGTATAATATTCAAATGATTCTAGCCATAAAATAAATTAAAACGATACCTGTCAATGATATGCAATCTGCGTATGACGTCAACCTCGATCTATGCTTATACAAGAAATTTTATCAATCAATGACTAGATATACAATAATCAAATATTATAAAATTTCCTGAAATCCTTTAGGTGTTAATATTAAGGTGTTAATATCTTTAATATTTGCAAGTTATTGTTTAGCGCTAATTAGTTAGAATGTAACAAGTGGTGTACCAGAATTGAGATAATTAAGCCACACGAACAATCTTATTTAGATCTTTTTAATTTTTTAATTCTCTTTTTCTCCAATACTTTGTAAAATTAATCTTCATTAGCTACTACACATCATAGAATAACAAGAGATAATTTTTCTTATATAACGTTTCATTCATAAAATCTATCATTAAAGTATATCTTCATAAAAATATCATTCCATACTAACGGTATATTTGGTGTCATACGAGATAACAGTTACCAGTGATGACATATGTAAATTTATAAAGATATCTCGTTTTATTATATATTAAAAGAATGTACTCATTGCTGCTATATTTCAGATGAAAAAAAGGAGGCAACGATTTTACAGTAAAATCGTTCGTTTACAACTGATTCATTTACATTTCATGATAATACTGTGCATTCTGAATATGCTATGATTTGCTTTAAAATAATAAATAGTCCATTCTTGCATACTATTGCTCCGGCTTTACTTGTATTTTCGATATTGGTATAAATAGAAAGACAATTAATGTCGTTCGAGTCTATTTTCGGATCATTTATATTACGTTTAATCCATATAGTTATTATATGAGACATAGTATCGTAAAATTTGGAAGAATAAAACGTTCGTACAGGAAGTACATTTTATAAGAACTCCAACAAATCTGCGTGTGCACCTAAAATACAAACTGATAGTGATTGTTCATAAGTTTATATACATTATCTAATGTCAATCGAAGGTATCAATTCTTTTTCTCCATAAGAGTACTTTTTCATTTATATGTGTTCAACCGTGAAGCATATGTCACCTACAACGAAAAAGAGTTTTCCTATACTTAATATTTCCTTTATATACCTATGAAAGTCTATTCTTCGCGTAGTATGAAATTATGAATAAATCTGGAATATTGTTCAATCTGAAAAGAAAAATAACTCATTGACATCATTCATTGATACGAGATTCAGAATGTTTGTTTTGTCTTGCAGAAAAAGAAGGCAGCCCTCCCTTTCTTTTAATGTGAAATAGAAAGCGAAAATTTGAAAACAGATTTTTTGGAAATTTACTTGCAAATATCGTTTTCAATATCGTGATTTTCTTCCCAATGGTACTGTACTTTCAAATTTTCCAGTATCCCTCTAAAAACAAAAAGTCGAACCTCGTTATCATTAACATAGGCATTACAAAGAAGAGAAGTATTAGAAAGCAGCTCCTTTTTATTATGGATTTCTTTATAATCGTGTAAATAAGAAATTCCGGAAATTTTTTCCTCAAGAATTTAATTCTTGTGTTTTGATTGATAATTATTACACTGCATACTAACATTTCGCATACTATTCGTGTCTAACAATTTCCTAATAATAACTACTTCAAAATTACATATGTTCTTGCACGAATTCAAAAGTACGTATGATACAATTACAATTGATTCTAAAATAATAATTATTTGAAGATATTAAGATACTAATTAAACGTTTCACTATATTTCAAAATCTGGAACAACAAATTTTTATTTATAAAAAATGAAACTGTCTTTATATATTCTTTGTCATGATGCTATTTCTTATTACCATGTCGACATTTTTTAAAATTCATTTTGTTATCTCTACGCAATATGAAAATTCATATACTGCTTAATATTTTTTACATATTATCCATCCACCGCATGATATCTCCTGAAAAATCAAAATATTAATGTTATATTATTACAATGCTTCTTAAATTTCAAATTTTGACAAATTTGAAATCCAATATATTTTGCACAATTATTATTTATCAAAAAATTCTAAGTTAGTAACTTTCTTTTCAAATGGCAAATAACATATACATTGACTTACCTGTAAGTTTTTGTTCCCAATCATCATTTCCTCTTATAGAACATCATTATTGTTCTCATAATTACTACCAGTGTCATAGATATTGTAGTGGCTACAACTGAATTAATAGAAAATGATAAATAACTGTGTATAAAATGATAAATAACTGTGTATAACACTAACACATAACTGTGTATAACAATGACACATAACTTTTACTTACATATCAGTCGATAAGGGATTACTGTGATATCCTGTTGATGTTTCTTAAGGCACTTGATTAGGTGCGATACGGTATCATTCCTTATGGTATACTGTAGACAAGTATTTTAGAAAATAACAAGAATAAATCTAAATTATTCAGAGGTTCCAGTTTCGGCTTAGACATAAATACAGGACCATTTGCAAAGAAGAAAGGGTGCGTTTCTACAGCCTCGTTATAGTAACCATGAATACCAATCTCTGAATTACTGGTTACTAAACATAAATATCCTATAAAATTTAATATATTTCTTTAATTTTTAATACATACATGAGTTAGTAGTTCTAAATTATGAATCATCCTACCTGTGATATTACACTTTTCCTTATAATATCATCACTCAAGTGAACAACATTAAGATCATGTAAACCATGTCATACTATCTTACTGTGAAGATACTTAGTTATGTTATCTAACATTATAAAAATATCATCAAATTCAAGTCCTTTTATTCACATCACATGGCCACGACGATCTGGTTCTTCGTTATATAATGTTCTAAAATTTGTCGTATATATAGGATGTACAAACCGTGATATCAAGGTATCAGTTCTTCCTTCCCAAGGGACAGTTTCTTTAAAATTCTGATAGAATTAAAAATTAATTATTAATATTCTAACAATCATATATGTTAAATACATTATAGTCAACGATATATACCTGAGCGAATGTAGGGGTGATTCCTTGATAATTATAAATGTCATCAGCCCACATCATTGCGCCACTTCTTTGTACTCCAGCCTCTAGATTAACAGCCTAAACAAACATACAAAATTTTATAGAATCTGTACAAAATATAGTATATATGCGCAATATTGAAACGTTCAAGGGGATATAGAGGTAATGTACATCACATACACGTGTACTCTCATGCAACAAAATACAATTAGATTTAATAGTATAAGCTCTTTTATTCATCATAATAGATTGGAAATTTAAGTGTCTTACGAGGGTGAGTAAAAAGTTACCCGCTCTGTCGGTGTAGAATTTATTTTAAGCAATTGTCAAAAAAGACATACATCATTTTTTGACATAATCACTCAATTTCTGTATACACTTTGTCCATTTGCTGAAGGACCTTCGTATTTTCTCGTTAAAAAATGTTTTGGGCTGAGCTGCGAACCACGAATGCATCGTCGTCTTTACCTTTTCATCAGCTTTCTCGGCATCCATCTCGCACAAACTTTTTAAAACCCAAATCTGTCGTGCACTATTGCATAAGCAGAGCCGTGGCTGATTTGCAAATGATTTGCCACATTATCCAGTGTCACTCGTCTATTCCATAGAGCATAAGTTCATGAGCACGTTCAATGTTGTCATCGTGGATGTGGACGGGCGTCCAGCTGTTTTTTCATAACACTTGTGCGATCTTCTTTGAACTTTTGTGCCCATTCAAACACACTTCGTGACAAAACACTTTCTCCATAATGTGCATTAAATCTTTGATAAATATAGGCATCCAACATAACCTCCGACCACAAGAAACGAATCACAGCATCCTGCACTGTTTTCCTGCAAATCGCCATTGCAAAGCGCCATTACTCGCGCAACGGTCACAAACGAATTGACGTAACACAATGAAACCTACGCAGCAGCACTGAACAGATATTGACGTCATACGAAGAGTGCAGATGGATCAATACGGTCGACAGAAGTTTTGACTATCTGGAGTGCGGATAAATTTTTACCGAGAGTCGTATAGGAATCTATAATCTGTAAGTACACCTTTGGCTGAATGGAAATTTCTCTTACATATAGTCAAAAATGCAGAAACAGTGTATTGAATTGGAAAGTGATAAAAAATAAGTGAAGTTTCGAGGTTGCATGTGATTGCATGAGTACACAGGACGTTTTTAGCGAATAAAAAATAATTTTGAAAGACACGAGACTTATCTTGTATTTTATGCACTCTCTGTGTCTGAATCTCCAGAAGCACTCTATCTTATGAAGTGTTTTAGATTAGCCGGAAAATTTTGTATGTACATACAAGAAGTATACGATCTAAGTGGAATATTCCATTATTCTCTTGATACAACAGAAACGAAATTTACAGAACTTCTCAGAAAGTTGGTTTATTATTACCAAATTAATAGAATTAATATACGTTTATCATCTTTACATACCTAAGTTGTGAAGGTTTATCGTGCGTAGAAAATTAGTGTCGTTTCAAAGTTACATTTCGTACATTTTAAGCCTATAATTTGTAACGTACAAAACAATGTAAATTTGAGCTGTTTCTTATCTCCACAATAAGAAAATCCAACTTTACGTTTTTTACACAATGATATTTATGGAACAGTAATATCATATTATTGCATCGCTTGGAGAATGAAGTCAAGGTACGATGTGACCCTAGTGTAAACGCTGGGATAGCCAGCTGTGCCGCATTTATAAGCGTAAGACACAATACCTATTAAATACGAGGTTAATTCATGTTGTATCAGCAGTGGTCCGCCGCGGTCAGCCTGAAAGGATCGTTAAATTTTTAATCAAAGATACTGAAATATATCGATCGAATTGTATTGAAATTATACTTATATACAGTAATAATCTTCTATTGATTTGTGTATTGAAATACTCCAATTTATAATGTACATGTTATATGTATTTTGAGCAAAACTAAGATTAGAAGGAAATTAGATTAAATACCATAATGAGGTGTGAGAAGTAGGCAAAATTATTGAATTGTGTTTATCTATTATTTCTAATGTTTAAGACGTCGATTTGATGTTAATTCGAATTGACGTGTCTTCAGATACCGTATAGTTTGTAGTAACTCTGTAACTTAATTACCGTACAAGAATTCTTTCGACCCTGAGCATGTTCGGCGCATATTATACCATCAGTGATATCAGGTGCATTAGGAAATTTGGAATAAGCTATTTTGCATTCGGCCTTCTTAATTACTGGCATTTGTACTACCATTAATGCATTATGTCGTGGTCGTCCTACGAAGAAAATAAGAAAGATATTTAAGACTGGAACTGTTTAATTTTATTATAAAATTGATATCACTTACTATATCTTAACGCTCCCCATCCAGCAACAAGGGGGTTATAGCCGACGAAGTTGCTCTTTCATAGGGGCTCTTTCGTACAAATGGGATATACGTACCCTGAAAAATAAAAAAATAAATGAAAATGCAGGAAACAAATGACCAAAAGTATGAGAAAGAATCGTACACGCTTTATGACACAATATATGTGTACAGTAAGAAATTTCAAGATATGATACTTCAGTAATACTCAATAGCATATATATATATATACATATATATATATATATTTGAGGACTTACTCGAAAATGGCACCTCCTCCACCAATCTAAGAATGGCAATATTATGATTGTGTATGTTTTCTATTCCATCCATATGTGCACAATGTGCTGCAGTCAAAACATGCCTAGCCGATATCAGGGAACCTCCGCACTTCCATAGTGGTTTGTCTGGGTTTCGGGGATTACGAAAACCTAATGCAGCGATCCATGGCCAAGCGCCTAAAATGCAATAGTCATAGTTGTGAATATACATAATTTTTTCTCACGTAACGAGTAACAACGATTATTACCTATTCGATATTCGATCATACAGCAGACGATAAGTACATACGTACAAATACTCTGAAACAGAGATTTGATAAAGACAGAAATTAAATTTTTATTCCAGTGGAATACAAATTATTAAATAATTCTATATAATTTCTATTTGAACTATACTGAACTATAAAGTTCAAACGTGTTTTTTTCTGCCCTAACAGTTTTTGATCTCTATCCATATTATTACTCCTATATCAATTTTTTATTTCAAGCAAAAAGATACTCTTCCTAACATGAAGTAAAAGAAAGAAATAATTCAAGTTAATAAGTGAAGTTACTACCGATGAAATCATAGCATTATTATTTAGTCTAATTGAAATGTACATTGATGTGCTGTTTAATGCCTTTAAAGTTCATTCTTTGCAGTAAATGGCTTATTATTAATCGGAAAGAAAGACATAAAACGTACCAAGTTCAGCTGGTTTACCATCGACCAGCCTGGTATGAGAGACGTTGCTAAAACCACAGTATGGTGGTCGCAAAGTCTTATACTTGTACACAGTTTTTATTAAAATTTCTCTCTTCTCTTTGTTTGGATCGTCCGGACAGCAAACGATCGTAACATTGCCCTGGTATCTGCACACTGATCGTCTATAAAAATCGGTGGCTGTACGGTACTGTATCTGCCATATTTCTTGCAGAGGTTTAAATTTTCTGTAGTCAAGGCACCTGCCTTCTTGATTGTCCGGTGTGGTACATTCTGGATCAAACAATTTTAAAACATTTATACAGTTCAAAGATGCGTAAGAAAGCGACACCGATTACTCAACTTTCGAAGTAAAAAGCCGATCAAGTCCACCGGATTGCCCTACAGACACGTATTAATCCGTAAGAGTTAGTCATCATGTTGATAATAATTATCTAAAGAAACTTTTCACGTGAAAATATAAAATTTTAATTGATTAGATATTGTGTTAGCCATACTTAAGAAAGAAAATGAAAATGAATGAAATGAAAGAAAAGGACTACCTTCAACCTCATTTTTTAAATAAACACTTTGTCAGTTTTGCGGTAAATAAATTCTTAGGAATTCAGGACAGTTTTTAGTGAATCATTTTGTTTCGACCGTTCGCGGAGAGACGCGATCGCGAGATAGCACGTCAACGAGAGTTGTAAGTTCCCGTTACGATTAAATAATCGACGCCACGAACTGATCGATCCCCTTATTTCGATTATGATAATAAGGGTAGTTCAATGAAATTCCACAGAATTAACACAAATAAATTAATGTTTATTTCAACAACTTATTAACTAGAAAGATATAAATGGAACAAAAAAAATGTAACTGCGTTTTGGTTGATAAGTAATGCGCGACATACCACATGTGTTGACGGTTCGACTTCTCGAAAAGTTCTGAACGCCTTTCGATTTTTTTCGTTTTTTCTGGAAGGCGACCCCCACTACGTTCGGATCACGCCACATTCTTTTACTGCGAGGTAAAATACGGGCCACGAGTCGACGTTTCTGGAAGTCGCCCTGCTTAATGAACCATGCGCTTGCCACTACAATGTTTGTTTGCCGGGCAGACGCGACGATCCGTCTGCGACATTATAGTGCCGCGATCGATAGTTAAGAATATGACCTATGGTAAGCCGCATGGCGTAACATTCTCCCCCCCGTTGAGAGGGTACCGATCAAACTAGCGAGGTGTGGTTGAAGTTCCCATCTTATTTCGTCTCGGTGGCTAGTTGTTCGGGTTTCTCGAGATCGGGTTGAATTGGCAGTGGGACAAGCCTTTTGACGCCCCGATCCAAAATGCTCTTTGCCGTCTGAACTGTAGCTGTCCGGATGACACCATCGGCGCCTGGATGAACCTTGATAACTCGGCCCAGAGGCCAATGCATGGAGGGAACGTTGTCCTCTCTGAGGATGACGATTGTGCCCTTTTGGATGCTGTGTCCACCCTTGCTCCATTTATTGCGGTTGGTTAGCTCGTTCAAATACTCCTTATGCCAGCGGTTCCAAAAATGTTGTTTAAGCTGTTGGATATGCTGCCATTTGGAGAGTCGGTTCGATGGAATGTCTCTGAAATCTCGATCACGTAAGCACATTAATGAATCGCCAATGAGGAAATGTCCGGGAGTGAGGGCTAGGAGATCATTTGGATCGGTGGAGATAGGAGTTAGCGGGCGGGAATTGAGGACTGCTTCTATTTCTATGATAAGAGTATTACGGTGTTAAGCTCATATGTTTCTGTTTCTCCACTCGCGCTGCGCCATAATATCCTTTGATATTTCCGATCCTCTGGTCGTACGAGGAATTGCCGATACATTTTCTCGATGTCGCCAGTGAGTACGTACTGATGAGCGCGGAATCTAATTAATATACAAAATAAATTGTGAATTGATTCGAGAATATAGGATTTCCCCATTTTCATGATTATCGTGATTTTTGTATAAATATATTTGTGAAGATACTAATAATTAGGTACTTATAAATTAGTATTATCAATTATTTTGCATTTATAATTCCGCCTCTAGTATAAGTGTTAATTGAAAACTAACTTTATGTTTCAAAAAGTACTAGCAAAGTCGTTGAGTAACAAGCCACTGATGCTAACACAAATAGCATTGTCGTAATTAAATATTTCTAAATATTCATTTTTCATTTTGAACCTGTAGAAGCAATTTATTATATATACTATTAGCTAAGTAATTGCATATTTAATTAAGTCGAAATATAAAACTTAGTTATTTTAATAATTTAAAAAATAAAAACCTGACAAACACTTCAATTTAATTTATGGTTGGAACAAAAGACAGTTATTTTTCATTAATTGAAATATTGCAATGCAGAGTACTTTCCAAAATACGCCGAGAGTATTCCTGATGATGAAACGAGCGTTGCTTCATCGAACGCAGCTAAAGAAAATAACATCTATGTAGTTGGTGGTACGATGCCTGAAATAGAGGGCGATAAATTGTACAATACCTGTACTATTTGGGGTCCCGATGGAACTTTGATAGCAAAACACCGAAAGGTAAGTAATATATTCCTTTATGGCTTTGAATTTGAAAATATTGGGGTGAAGAAAGTGACTCTATCTAGGAATAATTTAGGAATATACATATGTACATACGTATACTATAACCAATTCTATAATTTACGGTTTATAAAATACGTTATGATACGGGAAACGCCCATTTTTGTTGTAATGTGTTTGTTGTTGTATAAATTTTTCACATACTTAAAATATTATTATACTTATTTTTTCTCCTTTTTAAACATTATTAAATGATAAGATTTTTTAATAAAAGAAAGTGATAAAAACGCTGTCAGTTATTAAATAAAAAGTAATTAAAGTTTAGGAGTTGGTAACTTTGATATTAAATTACAAAAGTTGCAGCAATAGAATTAGCGACTACATTTTTATGTTATTAGGTACAGCTATTCGACATCGACATTCCCAATAAGATTACTTTTCGAGAGAGTGATTCACTCAGTCCTGGTAACTCCCTAACGACGTTCGATGTGAAGGGCTGCAAAATAGGTATTGGCATTTGCTATGATATTAGATTCGAGGAAATGGCACGCATTTATCGGAACAAAGGTACAGTAACTTAATCGATCAATACTTAACTAGCAAAAAATTAAATATCTTTCTTAAATATATTCTATATAAAATTAATATAATCTGTAACTCTGTATAAAAAGAAGCTTAATTTAAAAAACCAGTATATTTGCTGAAAATGAAACAAATAAAAGAATTAAAAGCACAATAAGAGGACTGTCCTCGCATATTCAGAAATGATGGAATGTGAACCGTGCAACTACGAAGTTAATTGGTATTCGGTGGCTTCATATTTCCTGCTTCTCTGGGTTAGGTTGCCAAATGCTGATATATCCAGCGGCATTCAATATGACCACTGGACCACTGCACTGGTCATTACTTCAGCGTTTCAGAGCGAATGATAATCAATTATACGTTGCCTGCATATCACCGGCTCGTGTTCCTTAAGCAAGTTACGTCGCATGGGGACATACACAGTTGACCAATCTCTGGGGAAAGATTCTTTACGATTTGGAAACTCAAGAGAATATGGCAGTCACCGATATCGGTAATTTACAGCTTAAAATTAAAAGCGAGAGATCCATGATGTAATTAATTTTTAGTCTCGTTAATTTATCGATTTAGCCATCTTCCTCTGTATTTGTTGAATTTATTAGTAAGCATTACTTATTACTTCGTATGTTTCTTTTTTCTATCAGATCTAAAAGTTGTTGAGGAAGTAAGGGCTCAGATACCTACATTTTCTCAGAGACGTACAGATTTGTACGACACTGTCTGTAAGAAGGAGTAACTCTACACTAAAACAGAAAATGTTTTTTTTTATAATATTTCTACTACAATATCCCTTTTTTGTGAATTATTACTAATTTCTTATCATTTGTACTAAACGAATGACTCAATTAAGAAACCCAAAACGTTATAAATAATAATCTGTATATCTTGTGTATCAACATGTAATTGGATATTATAATAATATAGGAATGCTATAATAATATAGGATAATAATATAGGAGAATAATAGTATAGAAAAAAATACATGCTTTTAAACACCTTTAATATCGATCACATAAATTGTTATAATTCACAATGATTACGCATATATAAAAGACCCCTTGATAGTAAAATTTACGATCAAAAGGCAATTACGTATCGTTTAACAACATTTAATTTATAACACCTTTTAAACATTTAGACAGATTAACACATAACACTTCTTATATATAAACATCAATTCGAAGTTATCAGCTTGGAGAAATTGGTCGATTAATACCTGCAGATTGTCTGTCTCGATGAAAGACTTAAAGAGAGCAAAAACATGATAATGCCGCTAATATAATATTCCTTCTTTCTTGTATCTGTCTGCCTCTCAGGTCGTTTTACTAATTACAATATGTAATTTCGTCTTCTTTGCGCTCTCTTTTAACGCATTCGAGACCGAAAGAAATTCATATCAGTCAGTAGGCAAGGGTATAATATACATATTTTATATATAACTTATGTAGTAATGTATATATCATGTTAGTTTCATATTTTTTTCAATATAGAATTATTATATATATAACTGTACATAATACATTATAGAATAACATAGTATATAATTTTATATTTTAAAAATATGAGGCATACTATTTAAGATTGTCATCGATTTAAAATCAAAGTATGAAAAGGATACCCTGGAGAGAGTAAAACACAGAATCATTCCAACTAAACATTCAGATCGTACCGACACCTAGGTATCGTCTTACAATTAAATCTCGGTCTCGAATGGATTAAAATGAAATACATACTTGCAGCTTCAACATCTTCAATATCGAGGAGATTCAAACTTTACAAATAAATGTAAATTGCGATGTCAAACAAAGCGATGTAAAAAGGGAAAAAGGAGGAAAGAAGGAACAGGGAAGCAAAGAGAAGAAACGAATTTTTCATTTTCTCGAAACTGGATCAAGTTTCAGGAAGACCATCCAAGTAATTGATGTCCTCTGTAATTATTTGTTAATCATGCGCGGAATCAGAACGATTCGACCTCGTTCCAAAGCAAATCGTTACTAGAGTAGAGACGGGAATTAATAATTCGTGTCAATTGTTCGATCGTGTTCACAAATTCAAATGCGGTTGAGTGGCGGAAACCATTTATAACACGTCCCATACAGCGTAGATCGCATACACGTCTTAGGATGTATTTTTGGTACTTATATATACTCTATATATATTCTTACTCTATATATACTTATATGTACTCTACATATATTCTCTATCTTAGATATACCATAAAATATTTCGTGAAATCGCGTATTCGTGTCTAATGTCAGGGATTCTCTTTCCATAAGTCTGCGTTTTCTATATTATCTTTCTTCCTTATCAGTAGGCATTCTCACAATTTGTGATTAATACTGCTCGTACAGGAATGTTAGGTTTTTGACGTTGTAAAATTTCACGTGAAATAATAATGCCTATATATTGACTAATTTATCAATTAATTAAATCCGTGTATATCAAGTTTTCTATAATTTACTACTTTCGTGTAACTACAGAAATTTGATGCAATATAAAACTTGATTAAAACAGCGATTCATTAGGAAACGAGAATAATGATGCAAATATTTTTTGTAGCCATTATATAGGATTTCGATCGCATAATTAATCAGTATCAACTTACCGGTCTTTAACGGAAGAATAGAAAGAAGTGCAGGCGGTACACAGACCGCAATTATGATCATTTTCAGGTAGAATCTCAAACAGCAGTACATCTTCTTAGTCGTAATAAGTCGCGATCAGAAGCGTAAAAGAAGTATAGTAGTAGTGTAGGTACTGCACTAGCCAGAAGTATCTGCGACAGAAATCAGAATACACTCTTTTTCGCATGGTTGGATCAATTTCGCGTGGGACTAACCTGATTGAACCTAACGCGGGATAATTGCTCAACTCACGACCTTAACCAGCCCGCTTGATTCTCTGTAAATGCTTGA
This sequence comes from Bombus bifarius, assembly GCF_011952205.1. Lineage (NCBI taxonomy): Eukaryota > Metazoa > Arthropoda > Insecta > Hymenoptera > Apidae > Bombus > Bombus bifarius. The sequence continues at coordinate 13,165 of NW_022885218.1, forward strand.
AATTGACGCTTGGATTCTTTCCAGATTAACTAGCTTTGCCCCTCCCTCCCTTTATCTATTTTCTTAGATCGACTTAGAATGGATCGAACAAAGGCACAAAAGAATTCGAAGAAAACAACAATTTATTATTCAAATTGTTCATCGAGGGTAATCAATGCTGTATACTTCCTAGAATTAGGATGAATAGGGATTTGGAGAAACCCACCGGCCATGTCCAGAATAATAAAATATCTCGCTTTTGCAATCTCGCGACTCGATCCGCAATGAGGGGTAAAGGATACCGATCCGCGACCGTATATTTATTTAGTTCTCGAAAATCTGCCTATCATCTATCTGAACCATTGTTCGTCTTCACGAGTAACACGGGATATAGAAGGGAAAATAAAGGAAAGGAAGGTGGGGATAAGTAGAAGCTTGGGGCCAAGTTTAATTCACTGAAACCGAGCTGCTTGTATTATCACAAAACAAAATTGCCAGTACGTCATTTCCGTACTCTCGTCCTCGCGAAAATGGTTTTGCTCGTTAAGAAAAAACGAAGAGACAGGGGAAGAGAAGAGAGGAAAAAGCAAACGGAGAGCGCTTTTAAAAAGCTGGCGAACCGCGTGTTACCACAACGAGATACGCGGTGCTATTTGTCGCTTTAAATTGTGTCGCAACTCGTTTTTGAGATCTTTGCCAGGGACGCGTTAAAACACGCTGCAAATATATTTCTGGCTTTTCTGGGGTTTAACTGAAATATGACAAATAACGTTGTAAAACATATGTACTTATGACTTACAGAGTAATTGAGTGTACAAAATATATAGTATACAAAATAGCCAGCGATTTAGGACTTTAAAAGATCAAAAGAAAAGAAAAGAAGAAAGATAATATGTTGTGGCAGTCTAAGTCGATCTAAGAAAATAGATAAAGGGAGGGAGGGGCAAAGCTAGTTAATCTGGAAAGAATCCAAGCGTCAATTTCAAGCATTTACAGAGAATCACTATTGAAAGTTCAAAGGCCGACTAGTGAGCTTCATCCTATCTCATTTTTTAATCAGGCGATGGATCGACGAATCGTATTGATTTCGAGGATTATTATAGTTCTGTGGGAATTTTAAAGCGTGGTTTGTCTAATCTTGTCTCGTTAGCTACAGACTCTTTGGCGAGCAGCCTGAAACTTGATCCAGTTTCGAGAAAATGAAAAATTCGTTTTTCCTCTTTGCTTCCCTGTTCCTTCTTTCCTCCTTTTTCCCTTTTTACATCGCGTTAAGACCCGTTAAATAATATTGACTGCCGTGGACGCTGGCTGAGAAGTGCACTTTATAACTAGCTTTAAAATCACTGACGTCGATGAGGACAAAGGTAAGTTAGAGGGTCATTTATCTGAGCTGGTATTATTCCGCTGTACAAACTATTTCCGGCCAGTACCTTTTATGTACTTTCGCTTCCGCTAACAAGCAACGCGCCATGTCCATCACTGTTCTATTATACCTTTCCGCTGTCCCGTTTAATTCATGTACGTATGTTGGGCAATTATTTATTCTTATACCTTTATCCCTAGCAAATTTATAAATTCGATTATTTAAATATTTTTTACCATTATCGCATCTTAATATTTTTAACCTCTTGCCCGTTAAATTTTCGGCTTCATTTACGAACTGTACGAAAGAATCAAAGACCTCATCTTTTGATTTTATACAATAGATCCTAGCTATTTTACTATAATCATCGATAAATGAAATGAAATATTTTTCTCCATTGAATCCGGTAGTCTTAAAGGGACCACATACGTCCGTATGAATAATTTCCATTATTTCCTTAGCCTTACTTCGATTATTTTTGAAAGGTAAGTTATGCATTTTGCTTTCTATACACACCCTACATTTCAAAAGTTCCTTTTCAAATTCATTCGGTATGCCAGTCACTAGCTGCTCTTTACCCAAAATCTCTAAATATTTAAAATTTACGTGTCCTAGCATCCTATGCCATCTTTCCTTTTTACTCATACCACTACGTTCGGCGCTGTTTACTAAGTGCTTCTTCCGTTTCAATATACTTTTTATTCTATATGTCCCATTCTCTTTGAACGCTACAGCTGTAAGTATATTATCCTCATCTATTACTTTCGCAATATTTCCTTTGGAAATAACCGTATTCTTATTGTCTGTTAGTTTACCTAAACTAATCAAATTTGCGGACATTTCTTTCGCGTAAAATACTTTCCTCATATTTATTTTATTTTGTTTTCCGAATGCTTCAAAATGACTTATAACATTCCCAACTTTTGTCGCTTTTATCGGTCTATTATCGCCTAAATATATAATATATTTACCGGTTCTTTTAGGTCGATAGATTTATCGAAATAATTTATATTATTAATTATGTGATCGGTACAACCGCTATCTAATAGCCACACTATTTCGTTCTTACTTATTTCATTCGTCTCACTGCTGTTTGCTGCGTGCGCCGTTGCTGTCCATATGCCTGCTCTTGAGTTTCCATGCTCGCCCGTGCCGGTTCTTGATTGACGATGAAAGTTTCCACGTCCTCTGCTCGTATTGCCTTTGTTCTCTCTTCCTCTGTTTCGACCACGTGTTGGCCCATGCCAATAGCCGTTACTGCTTCCCGCTTGGACGCCATTTTTACACTCTCTCGCAAAGTGTCCTAATCTTCCACATCTGAAGCATCCTTCCTTTTTTGCAGAAAAGGCGTTGGTTTGCCTTTCTCCTCCATTGGATTTATTTTTCTTCTCTGCTATTTCTATTTTATTTTTCACATACGCTACCGTTTGATTCTCTTCTTTCAATGTGTCTTTATGTCCGCTATGTAGCTGTATTCTTCGGCTAACGTATTCAGCATGTAATTCAGCTTTTCCCTCTCACTTACTTGTGCGCCTGCACTTTTTAATTCATTTATTAATTTTTCGAAATCGTTAAAGAATGATGCTGAATCACTGTAGTTCTCCAGTCTTATGTTTTCCAATCTCCTTCTGCATACGATCTGCAGTGCCGTCGACTCTTTCAAGTACATTTCATCGAACCTTTTTATTATATCATACGCCGTTTTTCCTTCCCTAACATACTCCAATTGTCTGTTCGATATTGCACTATAAATTATATTTATCGCCTACAAATCCTTTTTGTCCCAGTCTTCATCGTCTCTTTCGTTCTTCATTCTAGTTGTAACAACCTCGCATTCCTTATATTTGAGAAACATCGTGATTCTTTGCTTCCACATTCCATAATCCTCGCCATCGAATATAGGTATCATGATTTCCGATCTCTCCATTTTAATTGATTCTTCTTTTTTTTTTCTTTTCTTACTCAAGCGTTCCTACGTGCTCGAAGTATATTTTTTCCTCTGAAAGTTTTTTTTCTTTACTGAAAACTCACTCGCAAGATCGTAACCACGCACTAAATATCTTGCAAAACTAGTAACCACGCTCTGCTACCATGTTAAGAAAATTCGAGGATTTGGGAATACAAATAATTGACTATATTTCACACACAACAGTTATACATCTATATTACACTCTGAAGAACGTCTTGCACGCACGCTTGTCGCCAACCGACTATCCTAGATTCTTCTAACATTTGGCAACAGTCTTTTGTCTCCACTAAGACCTTGACGCCCTCTGGCCCTTACACACACACTCTCATGTACAGTGTAAATGTATCACTTCCTTAACACAATTATCCCGCGTTAGGTTCAATCAGGTTAGTCCCACGCGAAATTGATCCAACCATGCGAAAACGAGTGTATTCTGATTTCTGTCGCAGATACTTCTGGCTAGTGCAGTACCTACACTACTACTAGACTTCTTTTAGCCTTCTGATCGCGACTTCTTACGACTAAGAAGATGTACCGCAGTTTGAGATTCTACTTGAAAATGATCATAATTGCGGTCTGTGTACCGCCTGCACTTCTTTTTATTCTTCCGTTAAAGACCGGTAAGTTGATACTGATTAATTATGCGATCGAAATCCTATATAATGGCTACAAAAAATATTTGCATCATTATTCTCGTTTCCTAATGAATCGCTGTTTTAATCAATTTTTATATTGCATCAAATTTCTGTAGTTACACGAAAGTACTAAATTATAGAAAACTTGATATACACGGATTTAATTAATTGATAAATTAGTCAATATATAGGCATTATTATTTCACGTGAAATTTTACAACGTCAAAAACCTAACATTCCTGTACGAGCAGTATTAATCACAAATTGTGAGAATGCCTACTGATAAGGAAGAAAGATAATATAGAAAACGCAGACTTGTGGAAAGAGAATCCCTGACATTAGACACGAATACGCGATTTCACGAAATATTTTATGGTATATCTAAGATAGAGAATATATATAGAGTACATATAAGTATATATAGAGTAAGAATATATATAGAGTATATATAAGTACCAAAAATACATCCTAAGACGTGTATGCGATCTACGCTGTATGGGACGTGTTATAAATGGTTTCCGCCACTCAACAATGACAGGAATAATTTTTTGTTACGAGTCGTTTAATTTATTCGTTCGTTAGGACGATTGGTCTGACAAATTCAAAGTCTTGTTCCGTATAAATATTTTTAAACAAGCACGTCATAAGCTTTGTATATTCTTTTTATCGCAACGAAGAAAGTTCAGAGAAATGTTGAAATTATTAATTACAAAAGAAGACATTTACGTTGTAAAAATGTTAGCGAAAACATTTGTGAAAAAGTTACTTTGTTATAAATTCTACAAAAAGAAATATTGAAAATCACGTCCCATTTATTCAGTATTTATGCACGTATGAAAAGTATTTTGCATTCGCGCAAAAAAATCCCTTAAGGATACATATTTTATAATAATTGGAGTGTTAAAGTTATTACGCGGATTGGCGTACCTTAACCACGTGCCTTTTAATGAAACTAGGTTATTCATTTGTTATTCGTTCCTAACTTTCAACTTTATGATTTTTGCGGAATAAAATTTTATATTCCGGTTCAGTTTATAAATGATTCAGGGTAAATACATTTATTACGATCGTTTAAAGTTTAAAGAAACACCGTTATAAAGTCGTAATACGAGACAAAGCGATTCAGAACTCGAATTCATTTGTTGGAACGACGCCATGGGCAAAAGTAGATAATGGAAAACTTTCTTCCAAAGACCATTTGATAGCGCCGACGTAATCAAGAGTGTGACGATATTGCCAGAGACGTTTCTGCAAATAGAAGACTAACTTATTTACGAATTGCCGTAACACGATTGCCGCTGGTAGTATGGTTAGTAATCGCTTTATTGAATTTTCGCTTGATGTGACATCGTCGAGAGTTTCTAGCGAAATTCTTCTCCCTGTAAAACTATGTTTCTACAGCAATGGCTGTAATTTTCGGTTACCGTTTGCGAAGAAATCTTTTTCTTTGTTACGTGTAATAGATTATTTTTAAGTTTTAAGTTTTAAATTACATTGGTAACCTTCTATAATTTATTACTCGAAGGTGGTAATT